>NC_056730.1:934545668-934603168 GCF_019279795.1 Protopterus annectens | reverse complement strand
AAAATGGGCTCACTTCAGCCCAGTGAACTTTCCTGTTAAACAAGTGTACATATATATATATATATATATATATATATATATATATATATATATATATATATATATATATATATATATATATATATGTGTGTGTGTGTGTGTGTGTGTGTGGGCACTAAAAACAATGAAGCACCCACATGTTGATATGTATAACATCAACAAAATTAATTGAAAAAATAACATCAGCACTCCAATGTGCATGCTGCCATGCACCCCCATACCCCTCTGCACATGTGCCCATGCACCCCCATACCCCTGCACTATATATATATATATATATATATATATATATATATATATATATATATATATATATATACACACACACACACACACACACACACACACATATATATATATATATATATATATATATATATAAAGCTTGAGATCATACAATACTGGTGAAGGGGATAATCCCCAACCACAGTAATGTAGGATCTTTCACAAGTGTCTGCCATCTGTCTTGTTGACTAAAGTGTATCAACAAAACAGATGTCAACCTTAAACATGTTCAGTCAAAATAGTGTGTGTGTGTGTGTGTGTGTGTGTGTGTGTGTGTGTGTGTGTGTGTGTGTGTGTGTGTGTGTGTGTGTGTGTGTGTGTGTGTGTGTGTGTGTGTATATATATATATATATATATATATATATATATATATATATATATATATATATATATATATATATATATATATAGATACAGAAATAAATATTAGATATAGGTCAACATTGCAAATGTTTTTCAAAGACTGTAGATAATTTATCCATCTCCTACATGTCATTAATCATTTGCCAGCACTGCAGGCATGCTATCAATCACTCACAGTCACTAGTCACAAAAACTCATTCTTAGTCACACGAAAAGAAAAAGTGAAACTTCTCACAAAATTCATAGTCATCATACCCCAGAAAACAACATTTCTTTCAGACACAAATCAAACTACTAAAATAAAATTACAAAAGGGAATGAAAAACAGTTAAAATAAAACAAGAAAAAAACAAAAAGAAATCATATCCACAACTAGCCAATCAGAAAATAGCATTAAGAGCAATATGGATCCAGTTCTAAGCATCTATACTAAATAAAATTAAGCTAGCTAAAAGTCTTCTTCTTCTTTCGGCTTTTCCCGGTTAGGGGTCGCCACAGGGGAACTCCGGTCTGCTAATGATTGGCAATTGATTTTTATGGCGCCAAGGTGCCAGCCCGACGCCCCACCTTCAATGAAGGCATGCCCATTCACGCATGTCTTTCGAATGCCATTCAACCATGGGGAGGACATGCAGACTCCACAGAGAAGGAGCTCCAGCCAAGAATCGAATGGGAGAACCTCTTGCTGTGAGGTGACAACGCTACTGCTGCACCACCGCGGCTTACTTAAACTAGCTAAAAGTAATGTGTCTAAATGGAATCCTCACTGCAGTACTAAAATATTACTACAAAATTGCTTGGAACTATAAAAAAAGGCTAAAACTTACTTTAAATGTCCAGTAGGAAAATATGACATGGTAAGTTGGGAATATATATGGCTATATGCAACTGCTACTGTTGCTGCTGCACTACTAAATGCAAATAAAATGCTTACCAAAAATGGATCAGCTTCACATTCAGCTTGCTGCCCTTAAACTGCCTGTGCCCAATCTACATGCAACTACTTTACGCCACATGGCTTCAAAGAGGTTACAAGATGTCGTGTGCATTTCTGCCTCTGTAAATATTCTACCCCTGACATTGCATCAGCTTGAAGAAAAGTGACATACAATTTAATCACTTTTCTTTCTATTGGTACCATCTTTGAGGTAGTATACCTACAGACTAGTGGTATGCTGGCAAAGTCCCCATATTGAGAGCTGCAGCAGGCAACTCTTTCAGTCTAGGTATTTTTAATTATTTCCTAAGGTAGTCAAAAAGAGTGGGATTATGTTATCAAACACCTTAGAATCATACATCTTTCAATGATAAATAATAATATCAAGCACGGGATGGTCCTCTACAATTCTGCATTTTGAGATAACTCAACCTCCCCCATGACATTGAATACTGATGAGAGGATGTATCACTCTGACTGAATCTCTCCTCTCTAATTTCAACTTCATATACACAAACTACTAGAACTGAGTTAGCCTCATCTTATATATGCCACCTACTATAATTGAGCTAGGCTTATCTTATATACAAACTACCACAACTAAACTAGTCTCATCATATACATACTAACTACCACAACTGAGCTAGCATCATCTTGTATACTAACTACCACAACTGCAGTAGCCTCATCATATATACACTACTACAACTGAGCTAGCCTCATCTTACATACTAACTACTACAACTGACCTAGCCTCATCTTATATACTAACTACTACAACTGACCTAGCCTAATCTTATATACCAGCTACTACAACTGAGCTAGTCTCATCTTGTATACTAAATGCCAAAACTGAGCTAGCCTCATCTTATATACTAACTACCACAACTGAGGTAGCCTCATCTTATATACAAACTGCCACAACTGAATAACCTCATTATATATACCAATTACTACAACTGAGCTAGTCTCCTGTTGTATACCAACTACTACAACTGAGCTAGCCTCATCTTATATACCAACTACTACAACTGAGCTAGCCCCACTGGGGCCTGACTTAATAGGCTGACGCTGACACTACTAGGGGTTCTTTATCAGCTTAGCCATGCCTCCTAAAGTCAAGAATCAAACTCTGGAATTTGCAGCATAGTAACTGTCTGCCTCTGCCAGAGACATGAGGGCCTTACTGGAGGTGAGTTTCTGTTTTCCCATCGATTGGTCAAGGTCATACTTAAATAAGGTTAGGGATGGACTCTTCTTCATGTAAATGGGGAATGTATTCCAGAGCATGGGGATCCACTGAGACACATACCTGTGTTGCCAACATGTACTATTTATGTCGCAAGTAAAATTTAAATCTTTGGAACTAGCTGTTCTGATGCTGTTTATTTTGCAGACATGCAAAAGGTCAATCAGAGCTGGATCTGAAGATGCTTTGTATGCCAAGCATAGATTGCCTTTCAGTAACCTGTAGGAGACAGAGTATAGTGATAGGGCTTTAAGGTGCTTTAAAGCGATGCATATACCACAATGTGTTTATAGCATGGATTTTCCTGGTAATGAACCTCTGTGAGCATTCCAGCTGATGCAGTCTGGTAAGGTACATGCTGGGGGGAGCATAACACTCAATGATGAGTCCGATAAGAGCAGAAATACGGTGACACTATCACCTCCTTGGACCTGGATGCCATGCTCTTCTTATAAGCTGGATGTTAGAGAATGATTTTCTTACTACACTAGCCACATGTTGGTCAAAGGCCAAATTACTTTCTATATATGTTCCCAGATCCCTACCAGGTCAACTCTCAGGTGTTATCGATAGAGTAATTAGCCCGAGTGGTTGTTTTCTCAAAAGGCACTATAATGCATTTCTTGGAAATGAGTTTTAATCCATGACTTTGTGTTAGACCCCCTTGTAAGGTGTGTATAATGGGGGGAATCTATGACAATTCCCAGTTAGCGGTCATCTGCGAACCTGGTCAGCCTAAAAGCTTTGACATTAGCCTTTACCTCAGGCCAAATTACTGTCTACATATGTTCCTAGATCCTTGACTACCAAGTCAACTCTTAGGTGTGATCGATAGGTTAATTAGGCCGAATGGCTGTTTTCTCAAAAGGCACTATAATGCATTTCTGGGTTGTTGTTGTGTCTTTCGGCTTTTCCCGGTTAGGGGTCGCCACAGTGGAACTCCGGTCCGCTAATGATTGGCAGTAGATTTTTACATGCCAAGTTGCCAGCCCTGACGCACAACCTTCAACGAAGGTACATCCATTCACGCATGTCTCCACACGGAATACGCTCTAGCTGAGAATCGAACAGGACAATGTCTTACTGTGAGGCGACAATGCTACCGCAGCACCACCACCGAAGTTAATGCATTTCTTGGTAATGAGTTTCAATCCATGACTTTGTGTTAGACTCCCTTGCAAATTTGTGTGCATAATGGGGGGAATCTATGATAATTCCCAATTAGCAGTCATCTGCGAACCTGGTCAGCCTAAAAGCCTTAACATTAGCCTTTACCTCTGAGAAGTATATGCCAAATAGGAACAGTTGCAGCATGAAGCCCTGAGATACTCTACTGGTGACCTGTCTGCTAGTTGAGACTGTCTCACCAATCCAGAATTCCTGGGTCCTGTCTGGTGACAGCTTGCAATCCAGTGAGTTATGTAGGGGTTTACCCCAGTTCAGTGAATTTGTGAACTATAGCCAAGTGAGGTAGAAGAAGCCAAGTGAGGTACTGTATCAAACACTTTATCCAGGTCCAGGTAGGTAGTATGCACTGTTTCCCCTTACCCATTGCCTTTGTGACCTCCTTAAAGAAGTCCAACAGGTTAAGAAGGTATGATGTTCCCTTGACAAAGCCATACTGCGTTGGGTCAAGTGTCTGAAGGTTAATGATGTCTTTGTTGATCATTTCCATGATAATTTGTTCCATGGCTTTACATATCAGACTAGTCAGGCTAATGGGTCTGTAGTTTCAGAGGGTCAGTCTATAGACCATCATGGCATTCTCCTGGTACATAGCCAGTTGTGAGGCTACAGTTGAAAACTGACTCAAGTAGTCCCGATAGGTCATGTTTCAAACTATTCTGAAGGCATCCCAGGATACTGTCAGGGCCCACTGATGCTGCATTTCTGACTTTACAGAGTGCTGCCAGGACATGCTCCTGCTAATAGTTGGGGGGTATGCTAGTAGGTATTTCATGGGCGGAGACAGGGGGAGTGGAGTTGGGAGGTCAAGTTTGAGCTGAATTTGTCAGCCAGCAGATTTACTGTGTCACTCTGCTGCACCACCTCCAAGGCCGGGATAATGCAAATTATCTGTTAGAGTGTAAGTACACAAAAGTAGCATTGATCGTTGATGTGAAGGCTGCCAGCCTAGCTAGATATAATTTTGTAAATAATTCTATGTCCTTGTAAATATTAATATGATCCACAGGCTTGTTTGACAAATGTAAGAAAACTGTATATGCTCTGAGCTTCAAAAATGTAATCACAGTGTACCCTGCTGGAAGAACGCTGATAAGCAAAGGATTTTAAGACTGTGTTTGATATCAAGCTTGGAGACAGGATGTCGGTAGCGAGAAATTCTTTCTGTTGTTTTAAGACACAGATAATTACTAGGTTTCACATGTAAAGTGTCTTTTATTGCTGTGGTTTCCTGGCAGGTGTAGATCAAAACAGAAATGTTAAATTTTAAATTCTGTGAGCCTGGGAAGCTTAAGGAGAAGTAACAAGAATGATATAATCTGAAATGACTCAGCAGTACTATGTATTATCAATTTAAGGACAGAAAGAAAGACAAAATTTTGTATTTGGTTCTGAAGCTGACAACAGCTCACCAGCACTTCGCCTTTGCTCTGTAAGTAGTATTTAGAACAATGATTTCTCTTAGAGATAGATAGAAATATAGCCAGATTAGTCTAGCTCTTTCTATATTTATGTCAGTTGTTTTAAAGTATTTCCTGTGATTTCTGAACTCTATAATGCCACTGTGTTGCATTAATAAGTAATGCCTTGTGTTTTTATTATGTATTATTAAATATATATTTAAAACTATTAATGGTGGCTGTTTTGTGCAGAGATAATTTAAGCTCTCAGAGTATTTGCATATATTTTGTGATACCGTATAAGCCACTCCATTAGCCTTAGCCCTGGGTTACACTTACTATTTGGATAACAGTAATATTACACAGTGGAATTGGACACCCTTTTCTAAGGGCCTTTATAGTAGCTGATAAGAGTAGTTGGTGGCAGTGGATTACTACCTTATAGCCTGGGCAGAAGACGGCATAGCTAGTGAGCCTATGCCAGCCTTCCCCAGGAGTGTCAGTGTGTTTGTATGTAAATCAAATCTCAAGTGTGTGCATGTCAGCTACTTGGGTAGGGACACAAAGCACTGGTTGGACAGAGAGGGTACTGGAGGTTTTGGCTTGACTACTCGGCTGAGATCTTAACCCTACAATTGTGCCAGTGGGGGGTCTTATTGGGGAGCTAGAGAGAAAGGGAGAAACCAGCCCCAGACTGAGTGTGATCTCTGTGTACTCTTAAGGGAAATTGTACTTTACTGTGTGTGTACTTGTTATCTTCCCAATGTGGACATCCCTCACTGGTGCTAGTGGTGAGGATTGAGACTTCTTGATTACTGGGCCAGTGCACGGTGTCACAGTTGGAATAGCTACACACAGTGACTACATTGTCTTACATACAGAGAGATGCAAAGTCATAAAATACCAGGATTTACAGGCATAAATGAGGGCAACTTGGAAGAAGGATATCCAAGCGGTTCCAACAGTGGCAGGAGTAACAGGTCTTATAAAAAAGAATTTATAATTGTACTTAGATATGTTACCAATACATATAATGCCATATGAAATGCAGGAGGAGTCAATACAGGGCACACTGTGGGTGCTGAGAAGAGCAATTCTGACTAGCATCAAAGATTGAAACAAAATTAATTTCATGAACTTTAATCATACTTTGACTTAGGAATGGGGTCCATTCCCGTTATGGTATTAGAAACCCAAAAGACTTGGAAAAATTAAAAACAGAGAAGCCATTTCCTAAACCACTGTTTCTGCTAAACAGCTGCATTTGTAACAAGTTGACAAGGGTAGAAAAGATTTCTTCATCCCCACTAGCATCCAGTTGGCCACTAAGCAAATCTTGTGGCAATAGGTACATTGAGGGGCACAGTTGAACTGATAAATAGAGAACTTTGTCCGATGACTATGAGTACTGCAGCCTAGAACAATGCCTGCAGTACTACAGTTGAGTACAATACCTGCAGTACTACAGTCCAGTACAATGCCTACAGTACTACAGTGTGGAACAACGCCTGCAGTACTACAGTCAGGTACAAGGCTTGCAGTACTACAGTCGCGTACAACACCTGGAGTACTACAGTCCAGTCCAGTGGCTGCAGTACTACAGTCTGGTACAACGCCTGCAGTACTACAGTCTGGTACAATACCTGCAGTCCTACAGTCAGGTACAATGCCTGCAGTCCTACAGTCAGGTACAATGCATCCAGTCCTACAGTCTAGTACAATACCTGCAGTTGTACAGTCTGGTATAAAGCCTGCAGTTGTATAGTGTAGTACAATGCCTGCAGTACTACAGTCTGGTATTATGCCTGCAGTTCTACAATCTGGTATAATGCCTGCAGTTGTACAGTGTGGTATAATACCTGTAGTTGTACAGTCTGGTATAATGCCTACAGTACTACAGTCCAGTATAATGCCTGCAGTTGTACAGTGTGGTATTAATGCCTGCAGTATTGCCACCACTGCACCATTCCCTTGGTGATTCTAGTCTACAACTCACCAATGAACAAACCCTAAGAACTAAATGCCTTCACTTGCTGTAGTCCTTACCCCAACCCACTGCTGAGGGCAGTCCACTCTTTCCTCGGACAGAACTGTAACATTTTATTCTGCAGTACCAATTTTTATTGCTACTTTACAGTCAGCAGCAAGCCTTAACAGCATGTGCTGGGGATCAGTCATTTGAAGCTAATAGTACATTGTCTGCTGACAGCAATGATGCATCCTGTATCCTTCAAATTCTTGGACGATTGAATGGGTGCCCATAAATATACTCTGGGACTCACCTGCTTTGCCTTTCTTGAGAATGGGGTCCAACATGAGGGCTGTCAATGGCAAAGTTTATATGGTTTTGTGACTCTATTGCCTTTCTTCTGATTCTGTGATCTCATGAATCACACAATATGTCACATCTCTTAACCATTTGTACTACTCTTATCACATGTTTTCCATTTAAAGTGCAACACTGAAGAACATCAAAAAACAGTTTAAAACATGATTGCATTTTTCTAGTGTCTCTCAACTCCATCTTTATTCTATTTGTACGTTAGGAGAGAGTATTCCAGACCCTAGTGTTCTCTTAACACCCTTAATTCTGTCTGTTGGCACATTGAGAGAGGAGTTTCAGCCCACAATGTTTCTTTTAACTCCCCCTTAATTCCATTTACTAGTGCACCGTGGGGGGTTCAGCCCCTAGTGTCGCTCTTAACTCCCTCTTAATTCTGTCTGCTGGTACACTAAGGGAGGATTCTAGGCCTTTTTTTCTCATAATTCTCTTTTAATTCTTTTTATTGGCACACTAGGGGAGGGTTTCCAACTATCCTTTACAAACTGTAGCACAAACAACACAATGTGCTTTTCATATTACACACAGTAACTATAAATGAAATGTATCTAAGCTGATTATAACAATGGTGCAATTTTTAATGCATACTTTATTAAGATTTACTTAATTCTTTATGATTTATTTCCCAAATTGCTGTTACTGTACATCAACAAATGATGTTACTATGGTACATTTGAAAATATGAGTTAATAAAAGGTTAACAGTTAAAGGTTTGTCTGTGGCAATGAACCATAATGCAACACTTTTATCCCATGCACTAGGAAGGTGCAATAGCAGCAACACTTTAATAAAAAGACATGCATATTTTCTACAACAAAACAGCACACAATGGGAAATTAATATATTTACAGAAAACAATGTAAAGATGGGAACTTAAGATGTCAAGAGAAAACAATGCTAACTAGTCTTGAGGTAATACTATCTAATGACAACATAGGAAATCAATGTAAAAAAAGATAGTAATTGGGTCTCAGAATACATGATGCACTGGAGGAAGCAGAAAACAGAGTTGTTTGGTGCAGCTTGCAAGATCCAGTCTAGTTTACTGTATGGAACTAAGTTAAGAAAACATAAACACACTACAGGTACATTACTGGACACTAGACACTATAAAATGTGCACAGGATGGATACAAACTACAGGTACATTACTGGACACTAGACACTATAAAAAGACTACAGGATGGATACAAACTGCAGGTACATCACTGAACACTAGATACCATCAGAAGAGGAAATGGGACAGCTAAAAACTGCATGGATGGGGCACTGGACACTATACAAAGTGTACGGGACGTATACAAACTGCAGGTACATTACTGGACACTAGACACCATAAAAAGTGTACAGGATGCATACAAACTGCAGGTTCATAACTGGACACTAGACACCATGAAAAGAGGAAACAGGACAGAAAAAACTGCATGGATGGGGCACTGGACACTACAAAAAGTGTATAGGATGGATACAAACTGCAGGAACAGCAGTGGACACTAAACGCTATAAAAAGAGTAGAAGATGGATACAAACTGCAGGGACAGCACTTGGAAGAAGACACCATAAGAAGAGCAATTAATGGCATGTAAACTATCGAGGAAAGGACATGAACTTTGGGGGAAATCAACAAAGTTTAGAAGAGCAGCACTCTTTAGAAATAGAACAACAGAAGAACAAGGAAGCACCACTTGAAACAGAGGAAAATAATCTTAAAGTAATACTGGGAGGTGTTTGTGGGTTTTTTTCCACACAGAAGCTGTTAAATGCAGGGAACAGTTTTCTGCAGAAGGCTGTGGATTTTAAAATTGCTGAGAAATTCAAGAATGCTGGCATCTATACCCCACTGGATGCAGGAAGCGTATAAATGTTCTGCTACCTAAAACCAACTAGATGCCACTGGGTCATCTATCCTGTTATTTTCAAATGGAACAACATGGCTAGACTTAAAAAGGGCCCCAAGGTCTTTTAGCCTAATAGTTATGTATGAACCTACAGCCCTATGCATGGGAAAGCCTTAAGGAAATTTTAGTCAAAAGTATGAAGTGGTAGCACAATACTTACGACCACAGGTGCATTGTGGGCACACAGTGAATCCATTAACTAATCAACTAAGGAGCTTAGATCTGAGCTATGTATTTACATACGATAAAGGAGACGTACATCACCAGATATGGGTAGTGCGTTTAACCTCTGTCTACACAGTTCTGATACACAGATCTGGTTCATAGCTAAGTACTAGCCTATCTGCCCTTCTGGACCATTTTAAATCTAGACAATTTTCCCATCTCAAAGGTAAGAATCAACTTTTGTACTTCAGTCTGTGAGGTCAACACCTTAACCATTATACCAATTCCCAACATCCTTTCCGGCATGCTGTTCTAGGAATGATAAAATGTTGGTACCAGAAGTGCCTGAAGGACCTTTTAATTAATAGTGTCAGTGATAGTATAACTGACATTATAAAACTGTTCACAACCATTCCTGATGACATATGACAAATTTAGGTTCATAGATTCATACTAGGCTATCTGCCCTGGGGCAATTATAAGCCTAGCCCGATTCTGTATGGCTTACGCCTCCCCTTGATTTGAGTATACTGTGCCCTTTTTAAGGTTTAGTTTACTGTGCCTCTGTCCAATAGTGACACAGGAGTAATCCCTGGGACAAACCTACGATCCCCCATCCACCTATCGAGATTCTTCTTGAAGAGATTCAGTGAGGTGCTCTGCCTCACATGAACTGGAATTCTATTCCAGAGCGAAGGGAGACTCTGGGTTATGAACCTGTCCCTCCAGCAAGTTCTATTTATTTCTGTGCTGAGGTTCAAGTCCCTCGAGTGTGTGGCTCTATGGGATTTAGATTTACTGAGGTGGAGCAAGTCCATTAATTCTGGATTTGACATAGCTTTGTATGTCAGGCATAGATCGCCTCGAAGTAGGCGGTATGCAACTGAGTAGAGCTGGAGTTTTTTTAACCGAGCAGCATATAGCATCTGTTTGAGACCCTTGATCCTCTTGGTGAGATACTTTTGGGGTCTTTCTAATTGCTGCAGGTGTCGGGTAAGGTACATCCCAAAAGGGGCATTGTATTCTATGATGGGCCTGATGAGGGATGAATAAAGGGGCACGATAAACCTCTCTTGATCTAGATGTGAAACCCTTCGTGATAAGGTGGGCTATGTAGAAGGTCTTTCTAACCACTTTGGCAACGTGGTTTTCAAAGGAGAGATTGCTATCAACTTGGGTCCCCAGGTCCCTAATAACTTTCTCTGTACTTAATGGGTTTCCGCCTATGTGGTAATTTGTGGGGACATTGTTTTTGCCAAAGGGTATGACTATACATTTTTTGGCATTTAGCTTTAAACCATGGCGCTGGCACCAGTTATCTGTCTCTGTGAGACCTTTTTGAAGGATGTTTGTGTCAGCTGGAGAGTTGATTATGGTGCCCAGTCTGCGAATTGGTGAGCCATAGTCCTCCCACATTTGCCTGTACCTCGGAAAAGTATATACCAAACAGGAGTGGTCCCAGGACAGAACCCTATGGGATGCCACTTGCGACCGGTTTTGAGTCGGACATGGCTCCAGCAACTCTCACTCTGTGGGTTCTGTCTTTGAGCCAGTTTGCGACCCATCTTGTGACATAGGGGTTTATAATTAAGCTGGATAGCTTATCTATGATGCCCGAGTGGGGTATTGTGTCAAATGCCTTTGTAAGGTCCAGATAGGCTGTGTGGACTACCTTCCCTTCATCTATGGCTTTGGTGACTGTTTCGAAGAAGTCAACCAGGTTCAAAAGGCAGGATCTGCCCTTGACAAAGCCGAACTGGGTAGGATCTAGTGTCTGTAGGTCCCCAATGTCTTTGTTTATGAGCTCCATGATGATCCTCTCCATAGCCTTGCAGACTAAGCTAGTCAGGCTTATGGGGCGATAGTTTCCAGGGTCCGTAGAGGCTCCACCTTTGTGGAGTGGGACCACTGTTGCTGTACGGCATTCTGTGGGCACATATCCTGTAGTGAGGCTGAGATTGTATAGCTGTTTTATTTGAGGGATTAGTTCCTCTTGGAGTTCATGTAGGACGCAACCTGGGACGCCATCTGGTCCCATGGAAACAGTGTTTTTTGCTTTGGAGAGGGCAGCCTTCACCTGAGCATCAGAGATGTTTGGGAGGCAGCCCTCTGCCAGGATAGATACTTGCTCTTTTTGGGGGGAGGGGGTGGAGAAGTTTGCACTGAATCTGTCTGCCAGGATATTAGCGATGTCTGTGGGTTCAGTGTATTTTTTGTCGTTTAGAATCAACTCAGAACAAGTCTGAGTGTTGCATCCCAGGTTTCTAACATAACTGAAAAAAGCCTTATGATTGTCTTTGGTGTCCTGTGCAATTTTTCTCTCGAAGCTGGCCTTGGAGGATTTTATGAGGGATCGTAATTTTTTGCTAGTACTGATCAGAGATGCCTTCCCTATTAGGGATTTTGCTCTATCATGTAGTAGCTTCCTCCTTCTGTTGTACAGTTTATTTATGGCAGGGGTCCACCAGACTGGATGCCTGCCTTTGGATGATTGGGTCTTGGTTTTGTTTGGGATAGCATGATCCATGCATTCCTGGAGATGTCCGTAGAATGCGTTTATATAGGATTCTGCAGTTTGGGCCGTAGTTTCCACTGGCCCTGGGGCCTTGAAGGATTCCACTTTGGTTTTGAGAAGTGATAAGTTCTCTTTTGAGAAGTTTTTCACTGTGGTTTTCTGGGCTGGGGGTGGGGTCGGGATGTGGACATCCAGTGAAATTAATTTATGGTCTGATCTTACCAATGAGGGATATACTTCTGGTGTGGAGCATAGAGTCCCCATGTTGGTAATGATCAGGTCTAGTATGTTGTCCCCTCTTGTGGGAGTGGTGACTAATTGTTCCATAGCATTTGAGTTTATAATTTCCAGGAACCTTTGGGCTAAGGTGCTGGGGCTTGAGTAGTGCTCCCAGTCAATGTTTGAGTAGTTGAAGTCACCCAATATAATGGTGTTCGGAGAGATCTTCATGTTCTCCAATGTTTTCAGGAAAGCCGAGTGTGATTCCTGACTTTGAGAGGGTGGTCTGTAGGATGCTATAAACTGAAAAGCAGTCTTGCCCACTGTTAGTTGCACATGGATGGTCTCCGATACTGCAATGCCACTAACCTGGAGGTGTGGATATCCTTGATAAATATGGAAACTCCCCCTCCTTTTGTGGTTCGGTCCTGGTTTTGGGGCCCGAAAAGCATGATATGAGGTATAGCCTGGTAGTGCTGGGGTGCTCTCTGGAGCCTTGAACCAGGTTTCTGTCACTGCACAGATATCAATGTTCTCCATACTGAGGAGAGCTTCGAGTGCATCTTGAGGTTAAGACTTCTGGCGTTTAGCAGCATTACCCTTAGTTTCTTGTTCCTTGTGCTGTCTATGGGGGTGGGTTTGACTTTTGAGCCTTGCCTAAAAAAGGCACTATGAGGGTGGCAAGAGCCTTTGCCAATATCCGAAAGCCCAGTGGTGACAGGTGCAAGCCGTCCCTAGCGAAGCAACGTGGCTTGTCGAGCATGTCATCCCAGGCTGACAGACACTGGATCCCCTTTGAATGACACCAAAATTTTAGCCAATTGTTAAAATCGATCATTTTGTCTTTGTACTGTGGCATCATTCTAGGTGAGGGTAAGATGCTGCTCAAGGTCAGGGTCATACCAGCCTGGGCTACATGATCAGAGAGCTCCTCTATGTCTCTTTTCATGTAGTCCAGGGAGGTACATCTCAGGTCATTCACACCAGCATGTACAATGACTGAGTCATATTTGTATTTGCTTTGGAGTGACCTGAGTGCTTGCGTTATGTGGCAGATCCTAGCACCCGACATGCAGCTCACCATGACCTTCTCTTTATTCAGCCTGGTGAGCGGGAAGTCAGTGTGTCTGACAATAGAGTCACCTATTACAAGAGTATCAGGTGTGTTATTCAGCCTTAAGGGCTGTGGCTGCTTGGCACACTGACTTTGTGGGTTATGTGTTGTGCGTGTTTTGTTTTGAGGTAGCGTTTGCTTGAATGTCTGCTTTGGAGGTCTCTGTTGCTTAGGTAGATTCTTATTTAGAGCCTCCAAGAATGTTTTTGTGTATTTATGTGTTTGGTTCGCTGATGTGGTGGGACTATGTGATACTGGAATTGTGTTGTGTGAGGTTACCTTCTCCTCCTGACTGGTTACACCAGTTTTGAGATGAGAGAGCTCAGCCTCCAGTTTGGCTAAATAGTTGCATCTCTCACATATATTTGAACCTGTTTGGAGGAGGAAAGGGTTGTCCGTGTACATGAGACAGTTGTAACATTGCCTCAAAATTCCCAGATTCACCAGCTGGACTGGAGAGGAAACCACTGACTGACCTTTGGACATGCTAGAGTAATATAGGGAAACTGAATTTAAGACGGACCAATAGAGGACAGGGTAATCATAGAGAGTATAAGAGTAAGTAGTGCTTATGGTTTAATAGTGCTAACTTGTAGGATTACTTAATTGGACCAGTGAAGGGCCTTAGAATGAGAATATGGTGTTTAAATTGAGAGATAGAGCAGTTCTAAGGGAAAAAGTGAAGAGCAGACTTTGTGGAGCCAGGAATAGTTTAAACCCAATTAGGCGGTGCTGCCCGCTGTTGCGCTATGCTCAAAACCACGCAAAAGAGGGTTTTAAGAGAGGAAGATGAAGGAGTTTTGGAATTGACCCAAAATGGCCAATAAAACTACAGTTTCAAGTCAGTAACCACTCCCACAGGGGCGGGCAGGCTGCTCAATGTTTTTCACTGCCACTGATCAACAGAGAGACTTCCCTTTAGCCAAACCTCCAAGAATGTGAACAGCAATCCACCCCACTGAATGTAGGTCAATTAAGCAAAATGTCATGTTTTGAATGTTTCTTTAGGTGAAATCAGGTGCTCAAAACTGCATAAAAAATACACTTTCAGAAGTGTGGGATGACAAAGCCTCCACCATACCTCCAGCCACTGATAGACCCTAAATAGTCTGGACAATTCACATATTCTGCACCTTGGTGGAAAGGAGATTCAGTCATAAAAGTGGCAACCATTATTTGGGGACATTTTTGAAGTGAAAACTAGTATTTGATTACATCTTTGCACAGCAACAGAGCAACACTTCATTCCATTCCTGCTTGAGAACAAACTCTCCCTTGCTGAAATATGTAAGCTGGAAAACAATGCATAAATGATAAAGAGATACAAAATTCTTACAGTACCTAGGATAAGATGGCTTTGAGCAGCAGGTAACTGTAGAAGCTGTCAAGATAGACCTGGGAGTGAACAGCTAAGGTCAGCTCACTTACCCAGTGGGGTGAGAGTGGGGGCTCTATTAAGGAACTTGCAAGCAAGAAAGACATGTCAGGCTTAGCAACAGCTTGAATGCAGGACAGAGTACCAGCGTATCAAAGACTGTATTGCACAAGGTGCATAGAATCTTGCACTAATGCAACAGTACCATAGGCTCTGCTTTGGAATTTTATATACTGTTCAGATGCTACAAAGTGGAAACTCTGAAAATAAATCATTTGACCAGCCATGGATACTGGATGCTCATCTCCTGACTATTGTCTCTGCTATCTGCTTCAGTAGGCAGGACAGGGGAACAATTTAGTTTACAGAGGGCTGCATACGTTTCATGGTCAAAGACAGAGAGCATAAAAAGTTATAAAAACTGCACACTTTTACCCCATAGCAGAAATGGTGGTGGTCTTTTAAAAAATACTTGTATTAGAGTCACAAACTGTTACTTCACTACCATGCACTAACTCAAATTATCCTTCCTCACAGATAATGCAATTTATGGAAAGTGTCAAGGATTAAACAGCATTCAGATTCAACATTATTGCTCAGATAAGCTAGTAACTGAAATCACATAGCCATTCTGACTTCCCACTAGCAGTATTATATTATCTTGTGCTGTAATAACATATTACACAAGCAGTCCACCATGAGCGCCTCTAGATGATAAAGCTCCAGGACAGGTTCTGACACATTTACAGCACTGACACATTTACAGCAATTTTCATGGACAAAGAAGTCACTGTACATGTCACTGCATCAGAAAGTGTTTCTTAAGAATCACAGCTGTAGACCTCTCATGCAAACTGTAACACCTTTGTCTTGTTTCTCCTATTCTGTCCTGCTCTTAAGACCTACTGTATGTCAGTTAGTGGCCAGTAAATTCTGCAATCCTCTTACACCCCCTTACAACGAAGCTAAGCTGTCCATGTAGTAACAGAGTGGACCACTGTTTCATCCTCTGACACAAATGATTTTCTTCATTCAGTATTTCATGCTAATGTTAACCATGTATGCTGAAGATTTGGGACATCTTGCCTCTGCTTTTAATAAACATGTTATCTCATGGAAATTACAGGATAAAATATTCTTTCTCTGGGTAGGGTTGCTAAGAAGCAACAATATCCTTAATGCTTACAAATGCAATGAATGTGATGCTTTAGTGCATGCAATAAACAACACATCTGATGACGCCCTGTATGAAGTGACCATCAGCAGTCATTTAATTGGCATAACCCTTGACTCTCAGCTACATAATGTTATCTATAACCAAAGCATCTCAAACCTCTAACTAAAATTGGGTTTTCTTTACTAGGCAATAACTCAGGAGGCCCCAAAAGAGAAAGTGGCACTGACAACATGCATCCATTTACCATTTCCTATAATTTCTCTCAAGGTCATTACATACCCTACAAAAACATTAAATGAAAAAAAAGTGTGTGTTCTATAAATGGACTGCCCAGTCTTGAGTCCCAGTGTCAAACACAGGTGTACACTATAAGACACACAGAGCAAATATTTCTTATTTCTTTGTGCCTGCAGCATATTCTACAAGTACTTAATAAAGAATAACCTCATCTGGCTCAGTCTTTGGACCTTGTAGTCCAGCTCATAATTACATGGGTATCATTACTCCATGTTATTTTGCATGGAATCTTCAGTGATAATGCTGGGGTCAACTAAATTGTTCATAAGAGGTCATCAAGAGTCTGGGCTGCAAACCTTTAAAATATACTCTGAAATAAGTTAATTTTGTCCCTTATAAGTGCAGTGTTAAGGTTAATAAATTTTTTTTTTAATCCATGCATGTGAACAGCCAGACAATAAAGAATGGTTGTTTTACAGTACTATCAAAGTTTAAGCTGTTTAAATGCAGTCTGACATGCAAGAGCATGAAAACTTTTGTTAAATCTGTGTTACTCAAAAGTAAAAGTATTAATACAGTTTTCTGAGTTGGGGGAATAACCCCCATATTTAATATAATCAACCCAAGGATCACTGTACAACAAACTTCAACCAAAGTTACTGCATACAGGAAAGCATGTCTTACCCAAACACACATTTTTCAGCATTTGGGTTTTTCACTTCTTACTAGATACCAGCTCCAAATACATAACAGGAATCAGCTCGGGGCTGATATTAAAGAGTATCAGACTATATTAATTGTTAACTCATAATTCCCGAGTTATACAGTTAATGTTCATGAAACAAACAACAATGCCAAACTACAGCCATCTTTAAACTAAGTTTAGTAATATGGGTCTCGGATAAGAAAAAAATCAATGTGTAACATTAAGGAGTCTGCTGTCCTTGATGGCTTTACAGCCTAGAAAGCAGATTAAAATATATAGCAATCTATGAATCTATTTCAAATATTAAACAAAGGCTAAAGAAAGCAGTACATACACACATATATACATACACATATATATACAGTGGATATAAAAAATGTACACACCCCTGTTAAAATGCCAGGTTTTTGTGATATAAAAAATGAGACCACAATAAATCACTTCTAAACTTTTCCCACCTTTAATGTGACCTATAACCTGTACAATTCAATAGCAAAACAAACAAATCTGTTAGGGGGAAAAATATAAAAGACGTACAATAAGCTGGTTGCATAAGTGTGCACACCCTTAAACTAATACTTTGTTGAAGCACCTTTTGATTTAATTACAACATTCAGCCTTCATGGGCAGGAGTTTATCAGCATGGCACATCTTGACTTGGCAATATTTGCCCACTCTTCCTTGCAAAACATTCCAAATCTGTCAGATTGCGAGGGCATCTCTAGTTTACAATCCTCTTCAGGTCACCCCATAGATTTTCTATTGGATTTGTCTGGGATCTGGCTGGGCCATTCCAAAACTTTAATTTTCTTCTGGTGAAGCCATTCTTTTGTTGATTTGGATGTAAGCTTGGGGACATTGTCATGTTGAAAGGTGTACTTCCTCTTCATCTTCAGCTTTCTAGCAGATGCCTGAAGGTTTTGGGCCAAAGTGACTGGTATTTGGAACTGTTCATAAGTCTCTCCACCTTGACTAAAGCCCCAGTTCCAGCTGAAGAAAAGCAACCCCAAAGCATGATATTGCCACCACCATGTTTCACTGTGGGGATGGTGTTCTTTTGGTGATGCAAAGTGTTGTTTTTGCACAAAATATACCATTTGGAATTGTGGCCAAAAAGTTCAACTTTGGTCACATCAGACCATAACACATTTTCCCACATGCTTTTGGGAGACAATGTATTGTTTTGCAAATTTTTGCCAGGCCTGGATATTTTTCTTTGTAAGAAAACACTTCTGTCTTGCAACCGTAACCCATAGGCTAGACATATGGAAAATATGGGAGATTGTTGTCACATGTAGTACACAACCAGTACTTACCAGAAATTCCTGCAACTTCTTCATTGTTGCTGTAGGTCTCTTGGCAGCCTCCCTGACTAGTTTTTGTCTTGTCTTTTCATCAATTTTGGAGGGACGTCCAGTTCTTTGCAACGTCACTGTTGTCCCATATTTTCTCCACTTTTTGATGACTGTCTTCACTGTGTTCCATGATGTATCCAATGCTGTGGAAATATTTTTGTACCCTTCTCCTGACTGATACCTTTCAACAATGAGATCCCTTTGATGCTTTGTAAGCTGTTTGCGAACCATGGCTTTTGCTGCAGCAGGAAACTGAGTAAATGTCAGGAAAATCCTACTAGGGCAGCTGAACATTATTTGGGGTTAATCAGAGTCTCTTTAATTGATGGCAGGTGTGTACTCAAGAAGACTGAATGTTGTAATTAAATCAAAAGGTGCTTCAATAAAGTATTAGTTTAAGGGTGTGCACACTTATGCAACCAGCTTATGGTACGTTTTTTATTTTTTATATTTTTTCCCCTAACAGATTGGTTTGTTTTTCAATTGAAATGTACAGGCTATTGGTTCATAGGTAGGTACTAGGCTATCTGTCCGAAGGCATTTAAAAGCCTAGACGGAATGTGTTAGCTTTCGCCACCCCCTTAGATTAGTTCCCTGTACCTCTGTCCAGCAGAGCCATTGAAGTGATCCCGGGGGTAAACCTTCTGTTTCCCATCCACTCGTCAAGGTTTCTCTTGAAGAGGGTTAGCAAGGAGCTCTGCCTAATGTAGATTGGAATCTTGTTCCAGAGCATGTGAAGTCTCTGGGACAGGAATCTATCCCTCCAGCATGTCCTATTTATTATTGTGGTGAGGTTTAGATCCCTAGAGCATGTGGCTCGAGGTGATATGTTTTTTTTTAGGTGGAGCATGTCCATCAATACTGGGTTGGACATGGCCTTGTATGTCAGGCAGAGATCACCTCTGAGTAGGCGATATGCAACCAAGTACAGCTGGAGTTTCTTCAGTCGAGCTGCATAGGGCATCTGTTTGAGGCCAGTGATTCTCTTGGTGAGGTACTTCTGTGGTCTTTCCAGCTGTTGCAGATGTCTTGTAAGGTACATCCCAAATGGGGCATTGTACTCTATGACGGGGCTGATGAGTGATGCGTAGAGGGGCACAATGACCTCTTTTGATTTGGATGCAAACCCTTTTGTGATTAGGTGGGCCACATAGAAGGATTTGCTAACCACTTTGGCAATGTGATTATCAAAGGAGAGGATACTATCTACTTGAGTCCCCAGATTACTTATTATGTCTTCCATATTTAGGGGGCTACCACCTGTGTGGTAGTTTGTGGGTACTTTGTTTTTTCCAAAGGGGATGACTATGCACTTTTTAGCATTTAGCTTGAGGCCATGGTTTTGACACAAGGTATCTGTCTCAGTGAGACCCTTTTGGAGGATGTCTGTGTCAGCCAGAGAGTCAATTATAGCCCCTAGTTTGCAGTCGTCAGTGAACTTGGTCAGCCATAGTCCTCCTGTGCTTGTCTGTACCTCAGAGAAGTATATGTTGAACAAGAGGGAGTCCTAGGACTGAGCCCTGGGGAATGCCACTTGTAATCGCTTTAGAGTCAGACCTAGCTCCCGCAACTCATATCATGTGGGTTCTGTCCGTGAGCCATTTGGCAACCCATCTCATGATGTAGGGGGTTTATGTTCAGGGTGGTGAGCTTGTCTATAACACCTGAATGGGGAATGGTGTCGAAGGCCTTTGCAAGATCTAGGTAGGCTGTGTGGACCATCTTTCCCTTGTCTATAGCCTTGGTAACTGTCTCAAAGAAGTCCACCAGGTTTAGGAGGCATGATCTGCCCTTAACAAAGCCGAACTGGGTAGGGTCCAGTGTTTGGAGTTTCCCAATGTCTCTGTTAATGAGATCTATGATGATGCACTTCATAGCCTTGCAAACCAAGGTAGTCAGGCTTATAGGATGATAGTTCCCGGGGTCTGTTTTGGCTCCACCTTTGTGAAGCGGAATAACCGTTGCTGTGCGCCTCTCTATGGGCATGTAGCCTGTTGAGAGGCTGAGTTTGAACAGTCTGTTTAGGTGAGGGGTAAGTTCATCTTGGAGCTCATGTAGGATGCAGCCTGGGGCACCGTCCTGTCCCATTGCTGCTGTGTTTTTGGCTTTGGAGAGGGCTATTTTAACTTGAGTGTTTGTGATTTCAGGGACACTACATTCTTCTGGTATGGTTATGGGCCATTTTGGGGGTGAAGTTTGCACTGAACCTGTCTGCCAGGATGTTGGCGATGTCGGTCAGTTCAGTGTATCTTGTGCCATTCTACACTAATTACGAGCAGATCTGAGAACTGCCACTTAGATTCTTGACATAGCTAAAGAATGCCTTGTGGTTATCTTTGGAGTCCTTGGCAATTTTTCTTTCGAAGCTAGCCTTGGATGATTTTATGAGGGATCGTAGTTTCTTGCTGATACTGATCAGTGATGTCTTCCCTTCTTGGGATTTTACTCTTTTTTTGTACTAGTTTCCTCCTTCTATTGTACAGCTTCTTTATGGCAGGGTTCTACCAGACTGGTTTCCTTTTCTTGGAGGAGTGAGTCTTTGCTTGGGATAGCACAATCCATGCATTCTTGTAGGTGCCCGTAGAGTGCATTAGTAAAAGATTTTGCAGCTTGGACAGCTTTATCCTTTAGCATGGGGGCTTTGAAGCTTTCCACCTCAGTCTTAAGTAATGTGAAGTTTGCTTTTGAAAAGGTTTTCACGGTGGATTCTTTGATCGTGGGTGGGGGCATAATGTGGATATCCAGAGTGATTAGTTTATGGTCAGATCTAACCAGTGAGGGGTTGACCTCTGGTATGGAACACCAGTCGCCCATATTGGTGATGACCAGCTCCAATATGTTGTCACCTCTGGTGGGGGTGCTAACCAGTTGATCCAGGGCGTTTGAGTTTATAATTCTAGGAAATGTTGGGCAAGGGAGTTTGTACTTGAGTAGTTCTCCCAGTTAATGTTTGGGTAATTGAAATCACCCAATATCTGGCTGTTTGGTACGACCTTTATGCTTCCGAGTGTTTTCAGAAATGCGGAATGGAGGTCCTTGGACATGGTGGGTGATCTGTAGCAAGCTACAATTTGAATTGCAGTTTTGCCCGTTGCTAGTTGCACGTGGATGATCTCTGAAGCATCGTGCTGTGCCACTAACCTTGAGGTGTGGGTATCCTTGATGAATATGGATACACCACTGCCTTTTGTATTTCGTTCCGGGTTTTGTGGCCGAAATGTATGCTATGAGTTGTAGCCTGGTAGTGCTGGGGTGCTCTCTGGAGCCTTAAGCCAGGTTTCTATTACTGCACATATATCGATTTTCTCCATACTGAGGAGTACCTCGAGTGCGTGCATTTTGAGGTTTAGACTTCTGGCACTGAGTAGCATTACCCTCAGATTTTTGTTACTTGTGCTATTTACTGCAATGGGTTTGTCTTTTGAGCCTTGCCTAAAAAAGGCACTATGGGGGTGGCAAGAGCCTTGGCCAGTATTCGAAAGCCTAGGGGTGACAGGTGGAAGCCGTTTCTAGTGAAGCAACGTGGCTTGTCGAGCATGTCATCCCAGGCTGACAGACACTGGATCCTCTTTGAATGACACCAAAAACTTAGCCAGTTGTTGAAATTGATAATTTTTTCTTTTTACCGTGGTATCATTCTTGGTGAGGGCAGGATGCTACTCAGGGTCAGGGTCAAACTGGCCTGGGCTACGTAATCAGAGAGATCTTCCATGTGGTACGGCTCAGGTCATTCACACCGACATGGACAATGACAGAGTCGTATTTGTACTTGTGCTGGAGTGACCTGAATGCTTGTGTCATGTGGTGGATCCTGGCACCCGACAGGCAGCTAACAGTAACCTTCGCCTTGTT
Organism: Protopterus annectens; assembly: GCF_019279795.1. Classification (NCBI taxonomy): domain Eukaryota; kingdom Metazoa; phylum Chordata; order Ceratodontiformes; family Protopteridae; genus Protopterus; species Protopterus annectens. The sequence continues at coordinate 934,580,757 of NC_056730.1, read as the reverse complement.
CAGCCTAGTGAGTGGGATGTCAGTGTGCCTGACTATAGAGTGACCTATTACTAGTGTGTTGGGTATGTTATTTTGCCTTAAGGGCTGTGTTTGCATGGCACACTGGTTTTGTGAAATATGTGTTTCATGGTTTGTGTTGGGGGGGGGTGGAGGTTGTTTGGATGTCTGATTTGGAGGTCTCTGTTGTTTCTGCAGATTTTTATTTAGAGCCTTCGAGTATGTTTTTGTGTATTTATGTGTGCTTTTTGCCGGTGCTGATTTCATAGGATTATGCGAGACTGGCGGTGTGATGCAAGTACTTCCCTTCCCCTCTTGACTGCCTGGTCCAGTCTTGGGTTGAGAGAGCTTAGCCTCCAGTTTGGCTGTATAATTGCATCTCTCACATGTATTAGTGTTTGGTGGTAGGAGGAGAGGGTTATCTGTGTACATGAGGCAATTGTAACATTGCCTCAAAATGCCCATATTCACCAGTTGGACCAGAGAGTACACCTGAAGCTGCCCTTTGGACATGCCTGGATAGGTACAGTGAACTGTTTTACTGATTGGCTGGTAAGGTTGAATAGACAGCCTTGTACTTCTTTGCAGTATAGGGGGGTCTAGTGCTAAGGTTATTAGTGCATGCTATGAGTTTTGAGCAAGTGTCGGGCTGAGAAGTGAATGGTTTGAGTGCTTAAGCTGAAACTTTGTCTAGTTCCAAGGGAAAAATTGAAGAGTAGACTTTATGGAGTTGGGGAATATTTATACCCTAGCTAACCGGTGCTGCTCGGCACGCAAAACCTCGCAAATACGAGTTTTATAGCAGGGAAATGAAAGAGAGAGATATTAGCCCAAAATGCCCAATAAACTACATTGAAGGTGGAAAAGTTTTGAAATGATTTATTGTGGTGCCATTTTTAATATCACAAATTCCTGGCATTTTAACAGGGCGTATGTACACTTTTTATATCCACTGTATATATACATACACACACACAGACACACACATATATATATATATATATATATATATATATATATATACACATACACACACATATATATAGATATATGCAAAATGCCCAAGACTTGGGTCCATCAACATATCTAGGAGAATTAAGGACATACAGTAGGACATCAGGAAAAAGAACTGCAGTATAACAAATTAGTAAGACTCAACAGGGAAAGCAAGAACAGAACTTATAGTCAGAAGGGGGCAGATCACCAACACTAAGCTGATGATGGTTTTCTAAAGGCTGTATGCAAGCTTTATTTCTATGTTTATTTTTCAGGTTATTCCAAAGCTATTATATTTGCTGTAAAATGCACCTATGCAAATATCAACATTATAAACTTTACCTAATGCAAACAGTAATGTTTGTAATAAAACTGTAATAGAAACTTAACATTTTTTTATAAACATAACTTAGATCTATGGATAGAGCACACAAAATTTACCCCAGGACAGGCCCCTGTACTACTAATGGACAGAAGCATCTCCTAAATGCTTTATTCCATGCATGAGTCCCCTGAAATTATCTATAGTATGATCCCATTTTTTTTTACATTAGGGGTACTATATAATTATCAACCATGGGATGGATAAGGCCAATCTATAACCAAATGGGATAGGTTATTTTGAGAACAAAAACGGAAATAAAATGGCCCACAAGGGAAGCTAGACTAGTACTTATCTATGAACTTATAAAAGCTATAAAAGGAAGTACCCAAAACCAAATCCTTCAGGAAGTCAGCTGCTCATCTGGGGCCATCTTGAAATAAGGACACCATAAGCATAGAGTACACCAATGCTAAGTCACTGGAATCCATTCCTGAGCGAGGCCAACAGTCTGAACACCCTGTGCGAACTTTTCATGGGAATTGTACAAACATACCAGAACAGTACACTGGACTGTATAAACATACCACAAATGTACTGTTTTGCATAACAGTAAGCCAAAGGTCTTTGATTTCATTAATTTTGATACTGAGAGAACAAGAAGTGCTGTTATTTCATTTCATTTTTAAACTGAGATGCACTAGATTGGATGTATACAACAGACCTGTGATTTTTATATAACCCAGTAACTTAACATCTCCAGTGTTTTTTGGGACTTACACACGCACATACATATAGTTACTGTTTAGATGAAAGTATAACAAAAAAAAAATACAGATTCAGACAGAAGTACACTTTGGTATTTCTTCAGTGAAAGAGAGGTGCGTAACTGAAATGATCTTCCAGGAAAGGTGGCAATGATTAAGACAAAGAAATGTGACGGGCATATATTGGTATTTCTTCATTGAAAGAGTAGTGGATACTTGGAATGATGTTCCAGAAAAGGTTGTGATGATGAAGACAAAGACATAATAGGCATATAGTAAGAAAAACATGATCAAGGGACACACTGTAGTTGCTGATCAAATATTTGTTTTAACTGTAAATACAAAAGTGAAGATACTGACCGCAGTTCTCAACCAGATTATATGAAATGTCAAGAAGCACGGGAGTGGCACAAGAAATTGGAATAACTTTGGAGAGAAATGAAGTGAGTAAGAAGGGACTAAAACAAACATTCTGGGATACCCGACTAGTCACTTCCTGTGTCATTATGACAGCAGTGTGAGGAGCATGAGTTCAGCTAGAGCACAGTTCACTGAATGATGATGTTAGTTGGACTTGGCAATGGAGACGAGAAATCTCCATTCCACAAGTTCATATGGAAATACTATGCAATTACAAGCCTAGCAAATTAACCAGATTTAGAAGTTCCCCTCCAGAGTCAAGGAAGGCAACACAAAATATGCCTCAAAGTTGTTATTTTTATGATTATTGTTACATAAGAATATTTAGATGATTATACGGTGGCATTGTACATAAAAAACATAACTTGCAAAGCAGAATAGACTGCATCATCAATATTGTACAAGTTAGCAAAGCAAAAAAAAAACAACTTGAAACTATAAACATATGTTAGATACTGTGATTCCGGAGTAAATTATAAGAATTTGTACTTCTTAGCAGAATGGGTATAAAATATTTTTGTATTGATCTTTGTTAGTTGCTGTGGAGCTTTCCTTCCTAGATCTTTACTGAAAATGTGTGAAGAACCCAGTCATACTTTCCCAATAAACAAAAGTAAATAGTTAGTCATTAGTTCTTTACAATGTGAATTAAGGTTACTCTTTGAATACCAATAATTCTTATTTACTATGGTCAATACTTGCTATCGCTAGAAAATGCATTACCAGAAGATAGAAAACTACCTGTCCACCTACTGTTGAGAATTGCTTGTCTTTAGCAAAAGACCTGGCAATCAAAAAACTAAGACCAAAGAACTTAGAATCTATCCAAAGACACTTATAGGTTCATAGGTTCATACTAGGCTATCTGCCCTAGGGCATTTATAAGCCTAGCCAGAGTTGTGTGGCTTTCACCACCCCTTAGGTTGAAGAATACTATACCCATTAGTTTGCCGTGCCTCTGTCCAGCAGTGATACAGAGATGATCCCTGGGGTAAACCTACGATCTCCCATCCACTGGTCAAGATTCCTCTTGAACAGAGCCAGCGAGGTGCTCTGTCTCACATGGACCGGGATTCTGTTTCACAGCATAGGGAGTCTCTGGGTGATGAATCTGTCCCTCCGGCACCTCCTATTTATATCCGTGTTGAGGTTTAAGTCTCTTGCTCTTGTGGCTCTGGTGGATTTGGATTTTTTGAGGTGGAGCATGTCCATTAATTCCGGGTTGGACATGGCCTTGTATGTCAGGTACAGGTCACCTCTGAGCAGACGGTATGCGACTGAATAGAGCTGGAGTTTCTTCAGTCGGGCAGCATATGGCATAGTTTTGAGCCCCTTTATCCTTTTGGTGAGGAACTTTTGGGGTCTTTCCAATTGCTGCAGGTGTCGGGTAAGATACATTCCGAATGGGACATTGTACTCAATCATTGGTCTGATAAGTGAAGAGTACAGGGGAAAATGACCTCCCTTGATCTGGATGTGAATCCCTTCATAATCAGGTGGGCAATGTAGAAGGTCCTCCTAACCACTTTGGCAATGTGAGTGTCAAAAGAAAGGTTACTGCCAACTTGGGTCCCCAGGTCCCTGATAACCTCTTCTGTGCTTAATGGATTGCCACCTATGTGGTAACTTGGGGTTACCTTGTTTTTACCAAAGGGTATGACTATACATTTTTTGGCGTTTAGCTTAAGGCCATGGCTCTGGCACCAGTTATCCGTTTCTATGAGACCTCTCTAAAGGATATCTGTGTCTGATGGATTTTCAACTATGGCGCCCAGTTTGCAGTCATCTGCAAACTTTGTCAGCCACAATCCTCCTATGTTTCCTGCACTTCTGAAAAGTAGATGCCGAACAAGAGGGGCCCAGGACTGAGCCCTGTGGGACACTGCTTGTGACCGGCTTGGAGTCTGACATGGCACCAGCAACTCTAACCCTGTGGGTTCTGTCCTTGAGCCAGTTTGCAACCCATCTTGTGACATATGGGTTTACATTTAAGCTGGTGAGCTTTTCTATGATACCCGAGTGGGGTATTGTGTCGAAAGCTTTTGCAAGGTCAAGGTAGGCTGTGTGAACTGCCTTACCCTCATCAATGGCCTTGGTGACTGTTTCAAAAAAGTCGACCAAGTTCAAGAGGCATGATCTGCCCATGACAAAGCCGAATTGGGTAGGATCCAATGTCTGTAGGTCCCCTATGTCTTTATTTATGAGTTCCATTATGATCCTCTCCATAGCTTTGCAGACCAGGCTTGTTAAGCTTATGGGGCAGTAATTACCAGGGTCTGTAGAAGCACCGCCTTTGTGGAGTGGGACCACAGTTGCCGTACGCCACTCTTTGGGTACGTGTACTGTGGTAAGGTTAAGATTAAACAGCAGCCTTATGTGTGGGTTTAGTTCCTCATTGAGTTCGTGTAGCACACAGCCGGGGACACCATCCGGTCCCATTGATGCTGTCTTTTTAGCTTTAGAGAGATCAGCTCTCACCTGGGCATTTGAGATGATTGCGAGGCTACACTCTGCTGGGATAGATATTTCTCCTTTTTGGGGGGGAGGGAGGGGAGAAATTTTCACTGAACCTGTCTGCCAGTATGTTTGCAATGTCTGTGGGTTCAGTGATTTTTGTTTCATTTTGGACTAATTCTGAGCATATCTGGGAGTTTCCACCCAGATTTCTAACATAGCTAAAGAAGGCCTTATGATTGTCTTTTGAGTCCTTGGCGATTTTTCACTCAAAGTTGGCCTTGGATGATTTTATGAGTGATCGTAGTTTTTTACTAGTATTGATCAGAGATGTATTCCCTTTTAGGGATTTTGTTCTATCTTGTAGTAGCTTTCTCCTCTTGTTGTAAAGTTTGTTTATGGCTGGGGTCCACCAGATCGGGCGCTTGCCTTTGGTGGAAAGGGTCTTAATTTTATTTGGGATTGCTTGATCCATGCAATCCTGGAGGTGCTCGTAGAAAGCATTTGTAAGGGATTCAGCAGCGTGGGTTGTGGTTTCCAATGGCTCAGGGGCCTTGAAAGATACCACACCAGTCTTAAGAAGTGTGAAGTTGGCTTTTGAGAAGTTCTTCACTGTGGTCTTTTTTTGTTGGGGGTGGGGGCGGGATGTGGATCTCCAGTGAGATTAGTCTATGGTCTGATCTCATCAATGAGGGATATACTTCCGATGTGGAGCATTTTGTCCCCATGTTTGTGATGATCAGGTCTAGTATATTTTCACCTTTTGTGGGAATGGTGACAAGTTGTTCCATAGCATTTGAGTTTATGAACTCCAGGAACCTTTGGGCTAGGGTATTGGGGCTTGAGTAATGTTCCCAGTCTATGTTTCGGTAGTTGAAGTCACCCAATATGATGGTGTTTGGAGAGACATTTATACTCTCCAGTGTCTTCAGGAAGGCTGTGTGGGGTTCCTGAGTTTGAGAGGGTGGTCTGTAACATGCTACAAACTGTAGAGCAGTTTTGCCTATGGTTAATTGCACCTGAATGGTCTCTGATGCTTCTTGAGTTGCCACCAGCCTGGAGGTGTGGGTATCCTTGATGAATATGGATATGCCCCCTCCTTTTGTGGTACGGTCCGGGTTTTGGAGCCGGAACGCATGATATGAGGTAAAACCTGATAGTGCCGGGGTGCTCTCAGGAGCCTTGAACCAGGTTTCAGTCACAGCACAGACATCGATGTTCTCCATACTGAGGAGGGCTTCGAGGGCGTGCATCTTGAGATTTAGACTTGTTAATATTCCTTGGACAAAAGTTTTAACACTTGCTGAGATGTTGCAAATGGACCATAACTTAACTGATACTTATACTAAAGAACTTGTGTATCTTATCTGTGATCAGCAGTTTTGCTTCAGGCCTATGTATATATTGTAAATAGTTTTAACTTTGCTTGTTAATATTTTGTCTTAAGAATGAGAATATTGTTTGTCATTTGTTGTATTTTATCTTGAGGCTCAGGCTGACACCTCGGTGGAAGGGGTAGCAATACCCCAGCAGCTATCTCCTACCCAGGTTCGAGAAATCCAAGCAGTGTTGTAGGAGTTTGGGGGCATGTTCACCGGGAAACCAGGGAGCACCCACCTGGTGCAGCACCAGGTGGATACAGGACCCCAAAGGCCTAACAGGCAGGCCCCTTATAGGGTGGCAGAGAGAGTCAAACAGACTCTGAGGGAGGAGCTACAGGAGGTGTTGGAACTAGGGGGGATTCAAGAGTCCAACAGTCCCTGGGCCTCACCAGTGGTGTTGGTGCCAAAGAAGGATGGTAGCACCAGGTTCTGTGTAGATTACAGGAAATTAAATAGTCACACAGAGGCAGATGCTTACACATGCCTAGGACAGATGAGGCCCTAGAGCAGCTGGGTGGGGCTAAGTATCTTACAACCATTGATCTTACTAAGTGTTACTGGCAGGTGCCCTTGACTCCTAGTGCTAGACAGAAGTCAGCCTTTGTGACTCCTTTTAGCCTGTACGAGTTCACAAAGATGCCCTTTGGGATGAAGAATGCCCCAGCGACTTTCCAGAGGCTGGTAGATCATATCTTAGCAGGAGCAGGAGGGTTTGCCCTTGCTTACATGGATGATATTGCTATCTACTGCTATTCCTGGCAAGAGCATCTTCAGCATGTCAGGGAGGTGCTGGGCAGACTACAGAGGGCAGGGTTGACCATTAAACTGAGCAAATGTCAGGTGAGTATGGCAGAGGTCTCCTATCTAGGACATAGAGTGGGGAGTGGTAAGATAAGGCCAGAACCTGCCAAAGTGGAAGCCACTCAGGCATGGCCTGCACCTGTTACCAAAAAGCAGGTGAGGGCATTCTTGGGGACAGCAGGGTACTGCAGAAAGTTCATTCCCAATTATAGTACCAGAGCTGCTCCCCTCACAGACCTGACAAGGAAGGAGAGACCAGATAAGGTAGTGTGGACCCCAGTATGTGAGCTGACATTTCAGAAGCTTAAGGAAGCTTTGGGAGCACCCTTTGTGTTAGCCAGTCCAGACTACAGCAAAGACTTTGTTGTGCAGGTGGATGCTTCAAACTATGGGGTGGGGGCTGTACTTAGCCAGATTTCTTCAGAGGGAGAAGAGCACCCAGTGGTTTATCTCAGTCATAGGTTCCAACCCAGGGAGGAATGCTATGCAGCGGTAGAAAAAGGAATGTCTAGCCATAGTGTGGGCACAACAAAAACTTCAGTCTTATCTGTATGGAAGAAAATTCACTGAGATGATAGATCACAACCCTCTAACACGGTTAAACAGAGCCAGTCAGCAAAATGCCAAGTTGCTAAGATGGAGTCTGGGGTTGCAAGTATATGATATGTCAGTGCAGCACTGCAGTGGGAGTAGCAATGCCAATGCAGATGGTCTCTCAAGACAGGGAATGGGGTGAGGTACACCCAGATAGACCTGACACTCTCAAGCAATGTTTCCCAAGGGGCACTTGAAAAACTTGCTTGAGTTCCCCATGGGGGAAGAGCTGTGACAATTGGGGAGAGATGGGCAAAGGCTGCCAGCCTAGTCAAATAGAATTTGATATATAATTCTGACATTTGTAAATAAATGTAAAAATACAGGCATGTTTTCTTGAGTGTAAAAGAATACTGTGAAATGTGGAACTGCAAAATATATGACAACATTGCACTCTACTGGCCCAGTGAAGCATGTTGTGACCTTTTCATGTTAGAATTCGGCCCCAGTGAGTCTGGATGAAGGTTTCATGCCCATTGTTTTAAGGCTAAAGTTTATGACCAGAATTTAGATGTGGAATGTGCTTTATTGCTCTGGTTTCTGTTAGAGTATACATGTGAAATGACTTTTATTTTGTAAGTTTCTGAGCAGGTGTTAGATTGCTAAATAATGCAGTTTGTTTACCTGGGAAAACCTAAGTGTCAACATGATGAAATTTGGGAGGGACCCAGCAGACATGTTTGTTAGTAATGTTTAAATACTGTTTCTCACAAGAGACTTAGAGCATTTTGATCTTGGATATCTAACTCAGCACTCTGCCTAAGCTTAGCTCACATGTAAGTTTTAGCACTGTGATTTCTTGTAGGAATAGTTAAAGCTAGTGAAGATTAATTAGGTATTTTGCTTCGAAATCAGACCAGTCCTACTGTATTATTTTAAGTTTCTGTATGATCTCTGAACTCTTAGATATCTCTGTGGTGTAGCTGTTTTCTCTTGTGTTTTAATTATTTATTATTAAATATTTTTAAAACATTCTACCTGTGGCTGGCTTATGTAGAGATAAATTATGCTTTAGAGTACATTATATGTTTACAGAGTGTACTGTCTAAGCCCTTCCAATAAGCCTAGACTGGATAGTCACATTACCATTGGATAATAATATTGCACAGTAATAATTAGACACCCTTTTAAGGGCCTTTTAGTAGTTGATATTAGCTGGGTGGTGGCAGGGATTACTACCGTATGGTCTGGGTAAAGGGGCACAGCTGGAGAATCTGTGTCATCCTTTCCCAGGAGTGTCTGTGAAGTTGTATAAATACTTATCTCAAAGTGTGTGTGCATTGTGTCAGCTACTTGGGCAGGGACACGAAGCATTGGTTGGACAGAGAGGGTACTGGAGGTTTTAGCTTTCCCAGCTAGGCTGAGACCTGGACCCTATAGCTGTGCCAGTGGGGAGTCTTATTGGGGACCTGGTGAGCAAGAGAGCAACCAGTCCCAGACTGACTGTGATCTCTGTGTGCACTTAAGGGAAATTGTACTTTACTGTGTGTATTAGTTATCCTTTCCTCTCTTCTAAGAGTCGACCTCCCAGGTATTAGTGGTGAGGATTGAGGCTCTTTGATTGCTGGGCCAGGGCACGGTTGTCACAGTGATATTCTGATGGAGGGGTAAGAACCTCTGCCAGCCAAGACTACAGTAGACTCACTTAAATAGTTGAAAATGTAAGAACATAAAGGAGGATTCTGACTTACTTAACCAAATCTCAGAAGGTAGCCAATTCCAAAGGGCCAGAGAAAGGCAATAAAAGAAACCCTACCAAATATCTCAAGGCTGAGCTCTTAGAACAGCCAGCAGTCCTTCTTTGGATGACCTCAGCTACATGGCAGGGATAGAAGGATGCAGCATAATTTTCAAATAAGACAGACCCAGGTCTAATAGGGTACTGAAGGTGTGTATGACAATGCTAAAAACACATCAGGCAGCAACTGTCAGTCATTACAGTTCCCAAAGCAGAAATGTGATATGACATGTCCAGGGAGTGTCAATTAATACAGCCACAGAATTCTGCAAAAAGTATAGGGCACTGCAATAAGTGAGACAGGAGAAACCATGGCATGAATCAGAGTACCAAGATCTAAGGACAGAATTTAACATCTGAGCTAGGTTAAATTCTTAAGATGGAAATAAGATGCCCTGACAATGAGCAACACCTGGTCTTTCAGCACCAGTCTTTCATTAAGAACAATGCCCAGATTACACATGCATGATATAAATTGCAGCTGATTTCCCCATATGTAAAAAAGAGAGAGTGAGAAGCAGAAGGAGATGAATGGCAGGTTGCAGTAATACCATAGTTTTAGTCTTACCCTGGGTTCAGTTACAAACGATTACAGGACAACCGCACTAGTCAAATGTGGTGCACTCTTCAGAGAAAAGGAGAGTTCCAGATGAATACCACTGGCATAAAACTAACAGAAAATCCCTGTCCTTTATAATGACCACACTTAATAGAAATGTACGCAATGAACAATAGGGGAGCCACAACTGAACACTGGAGCACTTCACATTCCCAGGAGTTGGAGCCTAATGAGTTTAAAATAGATAGCACTCACTGCGTATATCCAAAGAGGTAAGAGGCAAACTGGTATAGGTCAGTACCAGCTAACAAGCAGTGCAGCTTTAAATACTCAACAAGGATGTTATGGTCCACACCGTCCAAAGCTGTTGAAAGGACAAGCAGAACCAGACAGAATATCTATACTAATCCCTCGCCATCTGAGGTCACTAACCGTTCTAATAAGGGGTGTCTCCATGCTATGCTTAGATCTAAACTTAGACTGAAAAAATCCAGTAAAGCCCAGGAAGTCAAGTACAAATGCGGATGTGCATAGACCACCTTCTTAATAACCTTTCTAGATGAAGTAAAGTTACAGATAGAGTAATAATTCCTCAGAAGATAAGTATCCAATGACTGCTTAATCCTTGTTGATTATATTAAGACTGCAGGTACAGGAAGTAATGGGGCAAGCAAAATAATTTAAGGAAATATGAACTGATTATTTTCATCAGAAATGTTATTTGCAATACGATTCCTCACCCAAGTATGCTCAACCCACTTTCCATGCTCAGACTGTAATGCCTGTGGTGCAAATCTAAGCAATATTATATGAAAAGGTAATGTTAAAGGGATAGCATTATCAAACATAGTGTACACATTCAGTCCCCAACACTGCAGATATCTCAGGTCAGACTTCTACTCACTCCAGCACGTCAGGTACTCTCGTTACCCACAGGCATTAAAGGCCATCAGAGACAAGGAGGTTGGTAGTGGTACAGCAGGCTTGTAAATGTCATGAGGTCCTTCTTACAAATCAATGAGTACTGGAAAGGATAACTAGACGAAGACGTACTAAATATAAGGAAAAGGTAGTGATTCCAAAATTGTGGCAAGAGTTTCAGTATAATGTAAGTAGTTGTGGAAAGCTAACATATTGCTTTAGAGAAATGTAACATACCTTTAGAACACTGAATTAACATTTCCATGTAATATGTTTGCAAATGACTGAGTAAAATTAACATAATAGTATCATTTTACTATGTTAGCTCACTCGGAACTCCATTTATGCAAATTTTCTGCAATTCTACTGTAATATTTTACAGCTAAGCAGAAAGGAAGAATGCTGCATAGCCAGATACAGGCATTAGCCAAACACAGAACAGTGTGGGAAACAAACCTCAATATGCCTGACACAGCCGAGGACATCAGAGGGTGGGAAGCAAGTACCTGTGAATCTAGCTGTAAATGCTCTCAGCTAACTGATAGAACAATGGGCAAATGCTTAAAGGCTTGTGGAGAAATTACAAGAATCTTCTGTGCTATCTCCTTCAAGACATCCCAAGAGCTTCATAGAGTTGGACAGAGCAAGAACAGCAACAGGAAGTTGGAATGAAGCAGCGGTTTCAGTCTGCATTTGTCTAAAGTTAAATAAATAGTGAATGAATCAATGGCTACCACAAATTACACTTCTGCATGTTTACTGTTAAACCAGCTCTCAGGGGTACTTCCCATTTAGAAAGAATTTTAACAAGCAATGCAGTCTAAAAAGAAAGGATGACCGTTATTCCCTTAAGACCTTAGTACAGCTGGTTTATTATACAGAACCGTGGTTTTCATTGGAATCGTATAATACCTCACAAGCATACACAGCTAAATGTTCACGTTCCTCAGCTTTACAGAAAGTCTCTAAATCTTTAACTGCTAATTTGTTTGCACATTAATTTTCCCACTGCTTTTCTCCTAAACACATATCTGGCATCATGCAGTGTAGAAAACATAGGGACTGGCCAAGAGATCATATAAGAGATGCAGAATAACTCTATTACAAAGGCTCAAGTATGCAACAAATTAAAATGCAATATTGATAAATCTTTGATAATTGGTGGGAGGTGGTTCAGTGTTTACAAAAGTAAGGACAGTTAAATCAGAAAATGGGAATAGTTTTGTCTGACATTGCTAAAGCCATTGCTACCAAATGAATTCATAATTAAGATTGGATCCATACTGGGCAGGCTTCCCCATGAGAAAGAGATTAATAGTGCTGTTTTATTTGTTTGCTGATAACTGTACCATGCTCTCCAGTAATGCACCTGGGTAATTGGTGAAATTCTTACAATTTTCTACCTATATGGGGATTTCTTGTGTTTGAAATGTAATTTGGACAAGTTATCTGTGGTTAGGGTGGGTAAAATTAGATTGGATTTGGGTAACTTTACATTACCTCTTGCATCATCCTCCAAATACCTTGGGTAACTGGTGGGTCATTCTTTTGGTGTGCTATTGGAAGGGAATATTAGAGTTTGTAAGAATCTCCTTCTTTTCGCCACAGCGGATCACCTGTCTGCTCATGATTGGCAGTGGAGTTTTACAGTGTCGAGTTGCCAGCCCGGCGTCCAACCTTCCACAGAAGGCACACACATGCACGCACTCACACCTAGGGCCAATTTAGAGTGTCCAATCCACCTATAACATGTCTTTGGGATGTGGGAGGAAAATGGAGCACCCGGAGGAAACCCATGCGACCACAGGGAGGACATGCAGACTCCGCACAGATGGCACCCCAGCTGAGGATTGAACAGGAGAACCTCTTGCTGTGAGGTGGCAATGCTAACTGCTGCTCCACCGTAGCCGCCCCAGAGTTCATAACAATATTGTCACTAAACTGATTCCTAAATTGGATAATTGTAGCTCCTTATTTGGGAAAATCAAGCTACTCATGTTATAATAACGCCCCATATTTCATATATGGTAAGGAATTTGCCTTTACCCACTAAGAAATACAGTCTATTCAAGTCTCTTTGGGAGGCTGTTATTAAAGCCATCACAGACTACTCTGACAGATGGTTTCCTATGCAATCAGCTTATCTCCCTTGATGCTGTAGTGGATGGGGTTTACCTCAACTGACCAGATATGTATTAACTTTTGGCACAGATTATAACGACCAAGGAGTGGGATACAGGCAATCAGATCTTGGGGGAAGGATTAACAAGGCTCCAGCAGACTGGACAGTGGCAGTTTATAAGTAATGCTTGGAGTTTGGGGGACACAGATGATACAGTGACCCATTCAACTGTGTATGGCATCATCTAACTATACTAAATTGCACTGGAAAACCAATAAGAGATTTCTGGCAAGCAAAGGCATGTGGGAATGGAATCATCTTCTGGTCTCTTCAAAAGTAGGGAAGTACATGATTTTCTGGAATTACAATATGAGCCTATAAATTTACTCAACAGAACCAAGATTAGTTCATATTCATGCAACTGGAAAAGATCTGGGAAACCAAAGTTTGTAATTCGTCCAGGCGCAGCTGCCTATTATCATGGAATAAATGCTGCAAGGTACGGAAAAGGAGGGAAGGCATGATTTACAGAGTCCTGGGGGAACCTAAAGTGAATACTTCCCATAGATAGCTCCAATGAAATGGAGAAGACAGGAAAATATCTTGTTGTCACCAAGGGAATGGAATCAAGCTTTGAAGACACCTTCCAGATTAGGTACATGGTCAAAACTTTGGAAATAACTGTTGTTTTTCTGTCAAGATGGCATCTATCCCCTTTCTGTTTTTTATATAGGATTAAGACAGGATAGCAACTGCTGACGGTGTGATATGGCTACAGTAGATAAGGTACATATGTTTTGGGGCTGCCTCAAAGTTAGGGGTTACTGGGTATATTTATTATCCCAAGTCTTAAAGGAAATTGTTGGCTATGAATTCCAAAGTAGTTGGAAGTTCTGGTTATCTGGACTCCTACCCAAGAATCTTAAAGGATTCAGATGTTTTTATGAGGTGGGTGGGTGATGGGTTCAGTGATTGAGATGTTATGTGCTCAGACACAGAAATCATGGAACACAGAACAATGAACAAATGTTTCAACGCTTACACATGTATGATGCCAGATATGTGTTTAGGAGGAAAAGCAGTGGGAAAATTAATGTGCAAACAAATTAGCAGTTGAAGTTCCACAGACTTTCTGTAAAGCTGAGGAACGTGAACATTTAGCTATGTATGCTTGTGAGATATTATATGATTCCAACAAGAGCTACCTATTTTTAGCTATCCAAGCAATTTACCAGCTGACTGTGATACTTTTTTTTATAAATGTGGCTGTAATTCAAGTGGCTGATTAGTGTTATCTTGTATGTTAGGAGTGCTGGGCAAAGTACATATTGCACAAGGTTCTGATGTTATAGCGCTTATTGTTTTTTTTCTGTTTTCATTTTTCTGTTTTTGTTTTATTAAAATAAAATAAAATCCCAGAAAGATTCAAAATCAGTGACTATTAAATACTAACTATGTACAGAAAAGTTGTCAGATGTGTGCAGGGCATAAAAATTTTTTTTTCAAATCATCACTTTTCAGAAGTAATTCTTTTGAAATTTATTTATTCAAAGTTTTAGACACTGTAGTTACTTGCCATTTTATGTAACATCAACCACAGTCACATTTACTTGCCCATAAAGGTTAAGCAATCCTTCTAATACATACATAAGCCCTATCAGTGCCTAATATAATACCTGCATTTCTTATCTTGATTCATATTACAGCAGTTAAGGAACTTTCCTCATTTCCTTGTAATCCTGTCTCTATCTCACCTAAATCGAACTGTCTTGACCAGATCCACAGTGTAACTTCTTAATAATTCCTGTGTTCTTCCTCCACATGCCTGCCTTGTCTAGTTGCCTTATTAATTTACCCAGAATGCAGAGCACTGAACATCCAACATTATCTCAGTGTTGAACAGCCACTGACTACTTGAATTCTGCATAGACACAACTCCCATGATGATTTCAACTCACATATTATCACACCTTCCTTCACTATCTTATGCCAAAACATTGGAATCTCTCTGCATGTCTCTACCAAGTGTATTTTTCTAGCCTTCTCCTTTCCACATCTATGTCAGCTGTCTAACAACATTGTTGCTTAAATGGGAACACAGCTATACAAAATCCTTGACTGCATAGTCCATACTTGTACCACTACCTTCAAATTTAACAACCTTCCAATACATCTCTCCAAAAATCTTCATCTGACCATATCATGTCTTCCGTAACCCATCTCACCTCTAAATAATTTCTTCTATCCATATTTACTTGATTATACCCTTCCTAGTCTTCCTTTTTTTCTTTTTCAGACATCCCACCCAAGGAATACTCTTGTCTTTCATACCATCTTTATTTTTTGGCAATATGAATCCAATCTAGCCTCCTTCCCACTTTCTTCCTTTACCACCACAAAATCTCCAACTAGAAACAACTGTGAAACAGTTATATAAAGAATTATCATTACTGGAGGAATGCAGAGAAGGAAATTAATCTAAAACACTTAGAAAGGTGAATGTGCTAAAATATGAGCACAGTATCAAAGTAGATCAAAATTGCACCATTTCTGACAGTAAATTAAAAATCTCTGCACCGGCTATAAAAATGAGGATATATAAAGAGAAATATATAGGAAGGAAACAAAACAAGCAATACTAAAGGGAGGTGGGAAGAAAAACAGCAATAATTGAGAAACCAAAAAGAAACAGAGGAAATTAACAAATTCTGGACAAATATCTACCAGGATCCAGTTGAACGTGACCAGGATGATGAACAGATAAAAAATAAAAAGGAGAAATAAGAAATGCTAACATACAGGATATGGATTGATCATGAAATAAATGATTTTGAGATAAGGTTAATAAAAAATCTCAGAAAACTCCAGGTCCAAACACTGCATCCAATTTTTGAATATATGTATTAACATCCTTGTGCCATGATTTAGCCTTGACTAAAAACTACATATATATGTACACCCTGAAATGACACCAGCCTGGTTAACAATGGGGAAAATAACTCCTAAGTAAAAGTGAACCTGATTACCAACCAAAAACTTGTCTTCCAAGAACATATAAGCTAGAAACAGAAACTGATGTAGACAAGGTAAGCCTTTATCTAGATAAAAGAGGTCAGTCATGGCATTAGAAAAGAAGGGGAATAACATGAGATTCATATGGAAATATTTTACTAAACAAAGCCACAATATTCAACACTTCTGGATTATACAATATTTAACAAATAGATAAGATCCATCACACACTGTTAAATTATCTTGCAATTACTACGAAGAAAGTGGCAAACAACTCTGCATTTGAACATCAGAAAAGGGGCAAATTACTATCCAGGTTATAGGAATTCAGCGTGATTCCTTGTCAACACTTAACAGTCTAGCCATGGCTTTGCCCGACTCCTAGAAAACCAGCTTGTCAAAAGACATCTCATCTTTTTTTTTGTTGATGAATTAAAACTGTATAGCTCATCAGACAAACACCTCAAAGTACAAACTACAAGTCATTAAAAACTTTTCAGATAACAAAGAATGACATTTGGGCTTGATAAAGGTAATATAGTAGCAAAAAGTGAAACATCAAGAAAATATAAAACTTGGGGAAGAATTGGGACAAGAAATATAAAAAATATCTAGGAAAAGATGAAGGAGCAGAAAAAAACATGGGCACATGAAAACAAAGTTGAAAAAGGAATATTTTAGAAGACTGAAATTTAAATTATACCTACAAAGTTCAAGCTATAAATCAGCTTGCACTTCCTGTTCGAATTCACAGTTTTGGCATGACTAATTGGTTCCAAAAAGTGTTAGATAAGCTTGGCAGCTAGAAAACTTGTTTCATGCTCATCAAATGATATAGAGGAACTAGGGTTTGTCAAGATTATATATCCCTTCTTCTGAAGGACACATGGGCCTTCTTGAAATTGACTACACATATAGTTCAGTAACTGTGAGAATATATACATACTTATTGGCATCATCAGATCCAAACACTGAAAGTTCTAAGCCATGAAGAAAACAAGTTTAGGGTGACATATTTGTTTAGAATAGAATAAACCTTTAGGGGGGCTTTAAGGAGGGGACAGGCATGAAAACCAAACCAGAGGTGGGAAGAAAAAACAGGTAGCAACAGAAAATGGAAAAATAAAAAAAGGAAGAATACAAAAAACATGTTCAGAGTAAAAGAAAAGAACACTAGAAAGCCCACAATTATAATGAAAAGTACAGAGAATTGTCAGAACAAGCACACATTGATCAAAGGTTGATGTATGAGTAGCCTAAGTGAGGTGAATTTCAACCAAAGATGAGAGACTGATATTAGCAGCTCAAGACGGCAGGCTATGTACGGGTTGGTTCAAAAAATCTACAGAACAGGTAAGAGATACACCTGCACTATTTAATAGAAACAGTTGCACATCTTGTTGCAGCTGCAATCCATTTATGTTGAAGGTTTGTATACTGCACAACAATAATGTAGTGAGCCTGTTATACTGAAGACTATGCAAACATTACGGCACTAGAAACATGAACCACAACGGATTACTGAAAATGAAGAAGTAATATAGCTGAAGAGAAAATGACAAACCACCAATGGTTATCAACAATGCTACACCCAGTGACAGCAGTATTTTACAAACTGAAAGACATCAAGACATTCTGGAAGAAAGCAGATCATATTAAATAAAGTACCTACATAGTTCCAATGGTAATAGGAGTAACTGGGCTAATAAAAAAATTCCAAGCATATTTAAAGACGTCAAGCATGAGTGAATCAAGAGGTATGGATAGCTAATGACACACCATGACCCTATGAAGAAAATGGGAAAGGGGGGCTTGATGATTTAATGATGCAAACTCTACAGTTAAATCCATGTGAAGTGCAGAAAGAGAAATTCTGTGTACATTGTGCCGATAATGGTAGTCTTGGCAAATATGAAATAATGAAGCAAAACTGATTTCATGAACTTTAGGAATAGGTTCCATTCCTGTCATCACATTAAAAAAGCTAAACTTCTATAGAAACTAAACACAGACATACTCTACTGCAAACCTGGAAGAATCCAGGTAAACAGAAGTTGTGCAAATGACTGCCTGAACCTAGATATGTGATCCATACCACAATGCTCTGAGCAGTCACATGTCACTCCTGCAGCTGCTGTTTATGGACACCAAATGCAGACTGCAAGCATGTAAATATTAAAATAAAGCTCCTGTTATGCTGAGATACTGCTCACTACTAAGCTGAGAAATAGCATCAGTGTGATTAATTAAAATATAAAAATACAACATATTTTGTAGGGTAGCATACAGCTACTGCATAGGTTCATTGGTTCATAGGCAAGTAGTAAGCTAGCTGCAATTGTAGGACATTTTAAGCCTAGCTAATTTCCCTCTGTGAGAATGAAATGCTGTACCTCTTGTTTGTGAGGTAAATGATATAACCATTATTCCGCACCCCCGACCCAAAACAAATATAGGGTTGACGTTATAGGTGTAATATGGTAAAATAATCATCTGCAGTGCAGCCATACCTCAACCACATGTCCCCACACCAAAATAGTGAGGTTACCATGCCTCTGCCAAAAGAAGTACCTGTCAAGGTGACACCTTCATTACAGGACTATGTTACTGTACACTGCTCTATGGTCATGGCAACTAGTTAAGAAAAGTTCATGAATCATGGTGCACTCGCCTGTGCTGACACCCTCATTAGGAGAATATGCAAATGTATCCAGCCTTGCGGTCACATCAAGTTATGAATCACTTTCTTCTGCGACTGTCTAGTGGTATGTAAACAAGCAAAAACTAAAGGTATGTGTACTGGCAATGGAGAAATGCAGATGAAAAACTATAAACTGAATTACCCCAGTGAGCTGTTTTTTTGTATGCACTTTACAGTTCTGTCTCAGCAATGATACAGGTAGTGCTTGCTAAATAAATAACACATAGAATGAAGGGATGTGTAGGATATTTGTACATGCAGCAAACCTGCGTTTGGTCCCAATAAAATTCACATCCACACTGTCCATCTATACAAGTTGTGAAAGCGCTAAGTACACATAGTGGTACCAGTAATATATGCACTCCTGCCCAGCTGGCCTCAAACAGTATCAAACACCATAACAACAGACAGGAACTAATTCAGAGAGGAAAGCAGATGTAATGGCAATTATGATGATGGATTAGTGCAAAGAGTACCTCACAGAACACTCAAGGGCAAAGCTAGTGGGGTTACAGTATTGTGTGCAGTCTTACACTATTCAGTGTGGTACCATATTTATACCTCTTACTACTGATATGACTGCAGGCTACAAGTTGTGTACACAGCTACAATAAGTAACACGGACTATGTTTATGAATACAATGTTTCATCAGCATGGAAATCTGAACAAGTTAAGAAATTATAACATAGGTCAGAAAGTGCACACAGAACACTATAAGACTGCCACTTTTTTTTTTATAAGAGGACCAAATTGTTATAAAGATTGAACACCAAAGGAACAATGTTAAGGTTCATAGGTGAATACTAGGCTAACTGCTCTGATGGGCCATTTTAAGCCTAGCCAATTACCCTAGATCAGAATCAAACCCAGTACCTTGTGTTTATGAAGCAACGACCTTAACCATTTTTCCACATAGTGAAGACATATAAGCAGCAAGAAATGTTAAAATCTGTGAAACTCAGGACCAGGTACTAAATAAATGAGCAACGACACTATATGTAATTGGATTGCTGGGCTGCAGGTCCTCCACTTTTTACTTGATTTATGTTTTCTTTCCATATTTTGCATATTTTTTTATTTTCTACTAAAACATACTTTTTTTTTTTTTTTTTTTAATTTTCCCATTCTCAAAACAAAAAAGGAGCTCTGATCTGTCAGAGATGCTAGGTAAGCAAAATGGTATAACTAGGGAAATTTCTGAACTGTGATACAGAATCAGCATTGCCTAGACATAGTAAGGCCTTGTTGAGTCTAATTATGGTGGCTGCCAAAAAAAAAAAAAACAATTGCTAGAAAATGGAAATCAAAGTCTAAACTAACTTTACTAGAAGAAGTGAATATAGTAACACAGATAAAACAAGTGGACTTGGGATCTTTAGAAAAGGGTAGGAGCCAATTATATGGGAAAATGGGAATTGTGGGAATAATACATACAGAGGATGAATGAGGTTTAAGAGAAGGTAGGACTTGGATGAGCTATGTAATGTTTGACTGACAATGATTGGGTGGATTATAAGCAATGTATAATGTTTGCAACTGGGAGTGTGTCAGCATGGTTTGTGATGAAAAAGAAGTGGTTTCAGCCCAGAAATTAGTAGTTTATTGGCCATTTTGGGCTAATTTCTCTCTCTTTCATTTCCCTGCTATAAATACCGCATTTGCCCAGTTTTGCACGCCAGGCAGCGCCGGTTAGCTAGGGTATAACCATTCCCGGCTCCACAAAGTTTCCTCTTCAATTTTTCCCTTGAAACTAGACAAACTTTCAACTTAAGCACTCAAGCCATTCATTTCTCAGACCAGCACTTGCTCAAAACTCATAGCAAGCACTTATAAACCCTAGCAATACAGAAGGACAAGGCTCTCTATTCGACCTTACCTGTGCCATTCAGTAAAAAAGTTTACTGTACCTATCCAGGCATGTCCAAAGGGCAGTTTCAGGTGTACTCTCCAGTCCAACTGGTGAATCTGGGCATTTTGAGGCAATGTTACAACTGCCTCATGTACACAGACAACCCTCTCCTCCTACCACCAAACACTAATACATGTGAGAGATGCAATTATACAGCCAAACGGGAGGCTAAGCTCTCTTAACCCAAGGCTGGATCAGACAGTCAAGAGGCGAAGGGAAATACTTGCATCACACCACTAGTCTCACATAGACCCATTAAACCAGCACCGGCAAAAAACACACACAAATACAGAAAAACATACTTGGAGGCTCTAAATAAAAATCTGCAAAAGCAACAGAGACCTCCAAAGCAGACATCCAAGCAACCTCCACCCCCCAACACAAATCATGAAACACATACTTCAAAAAACCAGTGTGCCATGCAATCACAGCCCTTAAGGCAAAATAGCATACCCAGCATACTAGTAATAGGTGACTCTATAGTCAGGCACACTGACATCCCACTCACTAGGCTGAATAAGGAGAAGGTTACTGTTAGCTCCCTGTCGGGTGCCAGGATCTGCCACATAACACAAGCACTCACGTCACTCCAGAACAAGTACAAATATGACTTTGTCATTGTCCATGTTGGTGTGAATGACCTGAGCCGTACCTCCCTGGACTACATGAAAAGAGACATGGAAGAGCTCTCTGATCTTGTAGCCCAGGGCGGTATGACCCTGACCCTGAGTAGCACCCTGCCCTCACCAAGAATGATACCATAGTATAAAGAAAAAAATATCAATTTCAACAATTGGCTAAGTTTCTGGTGTCATTCAAAGACGATCCAGTGTCCGTCCGCCTGGGATGACATGCTCGACAAGCCACGTTGCTTCGTTAGAGACGGCTTGCACCTGTCACCCTTAGGCTTTCGAATACTGGCCAAGGCTCTTGCCACCCTCATAGTGCCTTTTTTAGGAAAGGCTCAAAAGACAAACCCACCGCCATAAACAGCACAAGTAACAAAAAACTGAGGGTGATGCTACTCAATGCCAGAAGTCTAAACCTCAGAATGCACGCACTCGAGGCACTCCTCATTATGGAGAAAATCGATATATGTGCAGTAACAGAAACCTGGTTTATGCCTCCAGAGAGCACCCCATCACTACCAGGCTACAACTCATACCATACATTTCGGCCACAGAACCCGGACCGAAATACAAAAGGCGGACGCATATCCATATTCATCAAGGATACCCACACCTCCAGGTTAGTGGTACAGCACGATGCTTCAGAGATCATCCACGTGCAACTAACAACGGGCAAAACTGCAATTCAAATTGTAGCTTGCTACAGATCACCCACCATGTCCCAGGACCCCCATTCCGCATTTCTGGAAACACTGGGAAATATAAAGGTCCTACCAAACACCCTAATATTGGCTGATTTCAATTACCCAAACATTAATTGGGAGAACTACTCAAGTACTAACTCCCTTGCCCAACATTTCCTAGAATTTATAAACTCAAATGCCCTGGATCAACTGGTCAACACTCCGAACAGAGGTGACAGCATATTGGACCTGGTCATCACCAACATGGGCGACCGGTGCTCCACACCGGAGGTCAACCCCTCACTGGTTAGATCTGATCATAAACAAATCACTTTGGATATCCACATTCCGCCCCCACCCCCGGACAAGAAAACCACTGTGAAAAACTTTTCAAAAGCAAACTTCACGTTACTCAAGACCGAGGTGGAAAGTTTCAAAGCCCCCATGCTAAAGGATAACATTGTCCAAGCTGCAAAATCCTTTACTAATGCATTCTACAGGCACCTACAAGAATGCATGGATCGTGCTATCCCAAGCAAAACCAAGACTCACTCCTCCAAGAAAAGGAAACCAGTCCGGTGGACTCCTGCCATAAACAAGCTATGCAACAGAAGGAGGAAACTAGTACAGAAAAGAGTAAAATCCCAAGAAGGGAAGACATCCCTGATCAGTATCAGCAAAAAACTACGATACCTCATAAAATCATCCAAGGCGAGTTTCAAAGAAAAATTGCCTTGGACTCCAAAGATAACCACAAGGCATTCTTTAGCTATGTCAAAAATCTAAGTGGCAATGCTCAGATCTGCTCGGAGTCAGTGCAGAATGGTACAAAATACACTGAAACGACCGATATTGCCAACATCCTGGCAGACAGGTTCAGTGCAAACTTCAACCCCCTCTCACCCCCAAAAGGGCTCATAACCATACCAGAAGAATGTAGAGCTCCTGAAATCACAGACACTCAGGTTAAAACAGCCCTCTCCAAAGCCAAAAACACAGCATCAATTGACCGGACGGAGTCCCAGGCTGCGTCCTACATGAGCTCAAAGACGAACTAACCCCTCACCTAAACACACTGTTCAAACAAAGCCTCACCACAGGTTACGTACCCATAGAGTGGCACACAGCAATGGTTATTCCAATCCACAAAGGTGGAGCCACAACAGACCCCGGGAACTATCGCCCTATAAGCCTGACTAGCTTGGTCTGCAAGGCTATGGAGCGCATCATAATGGAATTCATTAACAGAGACATTGGGAACCTCCAAACACTGGACCCTACCCAGTTCGGCTTTGTTAAGGGCAGATCATACCTCCTAAACCTGGTGGACTTCTTTGAGACAGTTACTAAGGTTATAGATGAGGGAAAGGTGGTACACACAGCCTACCTAGACCTTGCAAAGGCCTTTGACACCATTCCCCATTCTGGTATTATAGACAAGCTCACCAGCCTGAACATAAACCCCTACATCACAAGATGGGTAGCCAACTAGCTCACGGACAGAACCCACATGGTAAGAGTTGCGGGAGCTAGGTCTGACTCTAAACTGGTTACAAATGGTGTTCCCAAGGGCTCATTCTTAGGACCTCTCCTGTTCAGCATATACTTCTCAGAGGTACAGGCAAGCACAGGAGGACAATGGCTGACCAAGTTCGCAGACGACTGCAAACTAGGGTCTATATCTGACTCTCCTGCTGACACAGACATCCTCCAAAACGGTCTCACTGAGATGGACACCTGGTGTCAAAATCATGGCCTCAAGCTAAATGCCAAAATGTGCATAGTCATCCCCTTTGGAAAAAACAAAGTACCCACAAACTACCACATAGGTGGCAGTCCCCTAAATACGGAAGATGTAATAAGGGATCTGGGGACTCAAGTAGATAGTAAACTCTCCTTTGATAATCACATTGCCAAAGTGGTTAGAAAATCCTTCTACGTGGCACACCTTATCACAAAAGGGTTCGCATCCAGATTAAAAGAGGTAATTGTGCCCCTCTACTCATTGCTCATCAGACCCATCATAGAGTACAATGCCCCATTTGGGCTGTATCTTACAAGACAGCTGCAACAGCTGGAAAGACCACAGAAGTATCTCACCAAGACGATCACTGGCCTCAAACAGATGCCCTAGGCAGCTCGACTGAAGAAAGTCCAGCTGTACTCGGTTGCATACCGCCTACTCAGAGGTGATCTCTGCCTGACATGCAAGGTCATGTCCAACCCAGAACTGATCGACATGCTCCACCTACAGAAAAGCTTATCCCCTCGAGCCACATGCTCTAGGGATCTAAACCTCACCACAACAATAAATAGGATGTGCTGGAGGGATAGATTCCTGTCACAGAGACTTCCCATGCTTTGGAACAAGATTCCAATCTACATTAGGCAGAGCACCTCACTAACACTCTTCAAGAGAAACCTTGACAACTGGATGGGAAACAGAAAGTTTACCCCAGGGAACACTTCAGTGGCTCTGCTGGACAGAGGCACAAGGAACTAATCTAAGGGGGTAGCGAAAGCCAACACATTCTGGCTACGCTTATAAATGCCTTCAGGCAGACAGCCTAGTACTTACCTATGAAGCTATGAACCTAAAATGCTTGCAACTAGGATTGTGTTGGTGTTCTTTGTTTTCATTTATATAAATGTATGACTGCCTGTGTCATAAGTGACAATTTAATAAATATGTTCTTTAAAAAAAGATAAATAAAGGTAACCATTACAAAAAAAAAAGGAACAAAGAAGGAACTCACAGATGATACTGCACATAAATGGAGTTCCAATTTCTTACCCATAAAAGAATAAAAAAAGTCAACTGAGATGATTTTTTTTAAAACAGACTACAATTTTAGGCTTACTTACACTTTATTACATGTACTCTTGCCATTTCAGGGGAGGCAGAAATTGTGCTTCTGTCTGGGGAGTTGGTTGAACTGCTAGATGAAGAAATGAGCGTCTGTCATTTCCTATTGGCTCAGGTGTCATCAGGTAACACCTGCATAAGGAAGCATGATACAGTCTGCAAAGCAAAAGTCAAGCAATGTCTGAGTGCAAAGAGGTCCACTTGTGTTGGTTTGTGGAGATATGGATCAAGGTGTGAGGGAGTACAGGAGGGAATGAATTTATTTATTTATTCAATCATTTATTCATTCATTCATTCATTAATACTTAAAGTCTATTGTTATTAACATTTATTCAATTTAGTGCCAGCAGCCAGCTTGCAGGGCGATATGCTTTTTTAAATTTTTTCTCTTCAGATTCGTATGCATGCCATTTACAAACTGCTGCTGTGAGTAATTTCCAACATTTTTGTATTCAGTGCCGCTATAAGTACATTGCATAGCTCAGGAATACTGTTTATGTATTTTACCTTTGGATAAAGGGCAAAATGTGTGCTACAAGTAGTAATGTTACATTTCAATAACTGTCACATAGAGTCTAGGCCATAAAGAGTCTAGTAGCATGTACGGATTTTATACCAGTGATATTTCAAGGTGGGGCATGGAACACAAACATTGTTTTTATCAGGTAATTACTTTTTGTAAGTATGACAGTTTGGGTGTATCTAGACATCAGATAGGAGATAGTACACAAGTACTACTTTTACTTTTACATTGGATTTAAGGCATGTGTGTGGGACTGCCAATTGGCAACATGGCCAACCTTAGGCATTTGTAATCTAGGCTGCCCCCTAGAGCCATGCTGGCCAGGGATATTTTCTGATTTCTCTTTGGTTGTTTGAAAAAATGTGGCAATGGCAGCCTACAGGCAAACTGTTACAGTCTGCTTTATTTCTGTGCTTTCTGTTTTTTTTCCCAATTACAATCTATGTATGAGACTGGTTGGCATAATGGTTAAGGTCTTTGCCTCCCATGCTCAACGCACAAGGTTTGATCCTGACCTCTGGCCATTGCCTGTTTGGAGTCTGCATGTTCTCTCTGTGGGGTTCTTCCCACCTCTGAAAAACATGCTGAGTGTTTCCATCTCAAACTCACCAATGAATGGAGCTGTGGGCAGCAGCACAGACTCTACATCGTGCCCAATAGTGGGAAGTTGTACAGACCAACCACTTCTGGCATCTACTGTTGTGCACAGTATCCTCAAGATAGGAGAACATGGATCACAGACTGTGTGCTGTGGCAGGGCTAGCCACTCGATGGTGTAAAATATGGCTCTAGTTGTTTTGGTCATGCTAACTAATGTCACCAGTGTCATAAAGCCCAGCAGCCCTGGCTCAATAAGCTACTGGCCAGCTGGTGTCTAGTTGCCAAGTCTGGATTACCTGGGATAACTCTACTGAGTGAAAGCTGGATGTAAAACCATCAACCTGCCAAACATGAACTGAGAACGGCTACACAATGTAAGTTCACTTGCTGGATGCAACTTGGAAGTGGATGATGTCATGATACAGAGGAGGCTGGATGTCCTATGTATCCAAGAGATAAGATGGAAGGGAAGCCATTTGGCTTGGGATCCAGAGTCTACTACTCAGGAGGAGGACAGGCTAGAAAGGGTGCAGGAATTGTGGTGAAAGAGAGGTTTCAGAAGGCATTCAGACTTATGCCCTAATGATAGGGTAGTATTCATAATCTCAGCCTATGCCCCATTAGTGATTAAAAGAGTATATGAATTGGTGTGTGCTGATAATGGGTGACTTGAATAGAGACAGACAGAACAGGATATGAGGACTTCCTGGGTCCACATGGTTGGGGCAACAGGAACAAAGAAGGAGAGGCCATTCTAGACTTCTGTCTGGCATTGACAGTAACCAACACATAGCCCAAAAAGAGAGACAAGTCAAGTTACGCGATCACATACAAGAGTGGCCAACATGCAACTCAGGTAGACTTCCTCCTAGTAAAGAAAGGACACTGGTGTAATACCAATGATTGCAAAGTCATCCCCAGTGAAACAGTCGGCCCACAGCATAAACCACTGGTTGCCACAATCAGCTGCAAGAAGTAGTCAGAGAAGGCTCTGAGGTCAACAGAGACCAAGCTGAAGACCTGCAAGTTGCCTGGCGAGAAAGTACAACAGTTCAAGGAATTACTCATGGCTCTAGCACCCCAAGAAGATGAAGAAATAGGTGGAATTGAAGAAGAATGGCAGTACCTCAAAACAGCATGCGTGAAGACTACAGAACTGATATGTGTCTGAGACAGGTATGGAAATAAGGCATATAAGGAAAGCTGGTGGTGGAATGCAGAAGTCCAGGAAGTCATTAAAAGAAGAAAAAGTGGGAGACAGAAAAGACCGACCAAGCTAAGAACGAATACTGGTTGGCTAACAAAGAAACTAAGAAATGAGTTGTAGTAGCAAAGAACAGGGCATCGGAGGCACTCTACCAGCTTCTGGAAAGTGACTCAGTATGTGCCACAAAGAAACTATATAAGGCTGAAAGGCAAAGATAAAGATGATAGTCAGACACCCTTCATAAGGGATCCCAGCAACAATCTGCTCACCAGTCCACAGGACATCAAAGGCAGATTGAAAGAGTGTTTGCAGCAGCTTCTGAATGAAGAAAACCCCACAGAAACTGTACTGCTGCAGAAACAACCTACGATAAGAGAAGAGGAGTAGCCCACCATAGAAGAAGAAGAAAGAACAGCACTAAGGAAAATGAAGTCAGGGTAAGCAGGGGTCACAGCAGATATGATAAAGATGCTGGGTGAGATGGCGATAAATGTCTCTTGAGGGTGCTCACAGAAGTGTGGAGAAAAAGGCGTACACCAGATAATGGAGAATAAGCATACTTGTGCCAGTGTGTACAAGAACAAGGAGGACATCTACAACTGTGAGCAATACAGATGCATCAGACTCCTTTCACATTGCATGAAAGTTCTGGTGAGGGTGATTGATAAATGAATATGCAGAGCAGTACAATGTAAGATGGGAGAGGAGCAGTTCAGATTCAGATCAGGATGCAGCACAACTGACCTGATGTTTGCAGTCAGTGCTGACCTGATGTTTGCAGTCAGACAGATAGTTGAAAAAAAGTTAGAGATGAGGAAAGAGTCCAACTGGGCATTCCTAGACTCGGAGAAAGCATATGACAAGGTCCCAAGAAAGCTGATTTGGTCAGTACTGCAGTGGTTCAAAGTCCCGAACAAGGACCCAATAACTCAAGTATGAACAGTGTTTGGTCTGACAGAGGGGTTACCAATGGGAGTGGGTATGCATAAGGGTTCATCTCTGAGCCCACTGCTGCTCATACTGGTGATGGACTACATTAGCAAACAGGTCAGAGGGGACAGATCAACAAAGTTGCTGTATGCAGATGATGTGGCATTACAGGAAGACTCGGAGCAAGAACTTCAGCAAATGACAGCAGAATGGAATGCAAAACTGAAGGCACATGGGTTGAAATTAAGCACAGATAAGACAGTGGTAATGGCAGCAAATTGGGGAAATCAGAAAAAGCTGAGAATTTAGATAAAAGGGAAGACAGTGGAATAAGTATCTGGGAGGGGTGGTTCAGGAGAAGGGAAGTCTGAATGAAGAGGTCAAAGCTACAATCAGAGGGGCTGCAGCCAACTGCAAAGAGTGTCATGTGTAGTGTATGACAGAAGAAAGCCAAAGAAGCTGAAAAGTAAGGTGTACAAAACAGTGATGCGACAAGTACCATGGTATGGTACAGAAAACTGGACAGTAAGCAGATGAGAAAACTAGATGTGATGGAAATTAGTGCCTGAGAAGGGTGGTAGGATGTACAGTGTGGGACAGACAAAGAAATGAGAACATAAGAGCAGAAGCCAAAATAGCTTTAATTGCAGAAAAGATCGATGAGAACAGATTACAGTGGTTTGGACACGTGCAGAAAAGCAGAAGACAATCCGGTGAAAAAGAATTGGGACGGACAAAAAGAAGGTAAGAGGCAATGAGGATGTCCAGGACAGAGGTGGATGGACTGTGTGAAAGAAGATCTATGACACTCAGGCATGAGCATGGAAGAAGGCAAGAGTGTAGCACTCAATCGAGAGAGATGGCAACAGTTAACAAGATACCCTGTAAACATGGGGCTGATGATGATGATGATTACAATCTATGGAATGAATCACAAAGACGCTCAAAGCTCAGTGAGGATGTGATTCACTGTCCACATTGCAGGGAATGGGACTAAGTAGAAAGCCCAGAAACTTTGAATGATGGTGGATAATGTCTGGAGTGTCTGAAAAAATGCAGTGATATAGTTTGTATGAAGTAATTTTTTGTGCCCCTGACAGGCAATCAAATATTCAAACTTCTTAACTCTCTCTGATTTTGTTTCATGTGTTTGGTTGCTTCATAGTAAAAAGTATGGTTTCCTCATAAACTGTTGCGGGTTGCTGTCATTAATTAATAATGTATATTTGAGTTTCAGTCTTTGAATTCTCCAGAAAATGCATGCTAATGCAAAACCTGTTATTCCATCAATTTTCTAAGAACATTATACACAATATTTAAAACCTGTCACTGAATTTTATTTATTTTTAAGCAGTGTTATTTGTATTATTGTTTTTAACCACAATCAGAGATCTGAGATCTACACAGTCAATAAAGTGGCTGCAATTAATGGATACTTAGACTGTTTGTAGAAAACAAATGACTTTACTCTGCTGTTGTTTGATCACTACTAAACAACAGTCACTGATATACTGTAGCAGGAGTTGTGTCACAATGTACTGTATTTGCTAAAATCAGTATAGAACTACTATTGCTATAGCTTATGACTTTGCATGTGTGCGTGTGAGGGGGGGGGGACTGCACTGTATTTAAGAATAACAAGTTTGACATAATTTTTTCACCTTCCATCACAAAGAGCATTGCATATAGTAAGTGGCTATATTTGGTGGTTTGGCAGGAGAAGAATGCATGTGAAAACAACTGCTCATTGGCAGAGTACTGCAGTGAATAAAATCCCCATGTCACAGTACTTGACACATGTTGAGTTCTTGACTTTGGATTCTGTTATGTAGAGTCTGCATGCCCTACTGGTCTCTATGTGGTTTTATTCAAGAGCTCTAGTTTCCACCATCACCACAAAGGCATGCAATAAGTGACCTGCAGTTCTCCAATTTGGCTGAAATTAAAGGTGCAACATGTATGTATATCTGTACATCTTGTGGTTGACCTGACATGTCAGGGGTAGTGTCAGTATGTGTGTACACACAGGAGCATAACTGGTTCAACTAGCACCCTTTGCCAGTTTCACAAACTAGCTCTCCACCCATTCAGCTCTTCAAGTAAAGAGCAAAACCGATCAGGTACCTGGGGCACCTGAAATGCAGGAGCCAATCAGGTCCCATTTCTGCTTGTTGCCATCAAACACCCTTGCTTACATTTCACTAAAAAATATTTTCCCTTTAAACTGTAGCAAACTGCTTGTTACAACTTAAGCATGGAGTTATTATAGTTTATAGCTTGCAAACAATGCTGCAGTGCTCCTGTTCTAGTTTAATTTTTTTTTTTTACTTTTAAAGTGTTGCAAGCAGTTACTGCAATTTAAACCATACACATGGATATATAAAACTACCATTTTAGAGGGAAAAAAAAGAAAAACTTCCTTTTTTATTTTTAAACTGTAGTAAACTGTTTGCTACAATGTCGCAAGCAGTTTCTATACTTTATACTACACATGGAGTGCTAGAGTGTGCAGGTTTGACTGCAAATGCGATGTACACATTAAACAGCTATCAGGATCGGCTGATCGTGCCCCCCAACACTTTGCACCTAGAAAGGTTACTCCCTTCTCCCCACCATAGCTACGCTACTGTGTGTACGTGCGTGAAAAATCACTGAATCTTATAACAGACTTAAATTCTCAGGGGCAGTGTGTGTGTGTGTGTGTGTGTGTGTGTGTGTGTGTGTGTGTGCACATGTATGTGTGGGAGTGGTGTTGATAGTATCACCAGTTTTTATCTCTGAACATATGCAACACTGCCAGACAGAAACATAATTCTTCTGGTTTGCACTTTAAAATTAACAAGCCATTATCTTTCAAAAATAAGAAATAAAATGCACCGCAGAACATCTGGACCCTTACAGCTTCTAGGGACTGGGAGTTTCACCACTTCAGATTGAATAAGTGGATTATGAGTCAGACTTTGTGATGGTGTTTGCCATGAAATCCACCTATTCTAAACTCAGCCCTGCTTGCTGGTGTGCACAGAAGGGTACTGTACCTTGAGTGGGGGGCTAGGGATGGTGAGATTACTACTTTGCTAATTATCTTCACAGTAAACCATACAGGTTACACAGAATGTTGTTATATATACAGTAAAGAATATGTCTTGTCATAATAGGGTGGAGTTATTCATATTGCAGCTACTATGGGGGAGCTATGAATTTAATTATATATAACTATCAGTGTATGATCTATTTGATCACATCACTAAGGGCAATTTGAATGTAATGCATTCCCTATGAATGGAAGCATTATACTAGACTGTACGTCTCTGCCACACCAGTGTTTGACAACACTTTTGTATTCTGCCTTAATCATAGATGACAAGGATGCTAAAGCAGTTCACAAAAGTGATTCCAAACAGGCTACTCCTCATAACATTTGATGAAATATAAATACAAACCCCCATAAACAGTTTAATGCAATCAGACCCAGTCAGCTCTGTATTCAGTAAGCAGGATTAATCATGGCATTATTGCAGAACCTGTTCAATCACCTCATATGTCTGAAATTAATTTTCTTTCTCAGATTACCTCTGGCATGCATTCTGAAGAGGAAGACTACTGCTGGCACACAATTCAGCATGAGCAGTAGTGTAATGTTGACGCACTATTCAGCATGTGCAGTAGTGCACTGCTGGTGCACTATTCAGCATATGTTGCAGTGTACTGATGGAGCACTATTCAACATGCGCAGTGGTATACTGCTGGTACACTATTCAGCATGTGCAGCAGTGCAATGCTGGCCCACTATTCAACATGTGCAGCAGTGTACTACTGGCATAATATTCAGCATGTGCAGTAGTGTACTGCTGGTGCACTATTCAGCATGTGCAGCAGTGTACTACTGGTGCACTACTCAGCATGTGCAGCAGTGTACTGCTGGCACACTATTCAACATGTGCATCAGTGTACTGCTTGAGCACTATTCAGCATGTGCTGCAGTGTACTGCTGGAGCACTATTCAGCATGTGCATTGGTGGACTGCTGGAGAATTGTTCAGCATGTGCAGTGGTGTAGTGCTGGAGCACTATTCGGCATGTGCAGTAGTGCACTGCTGGAACATTATTCAGCATCTGCAGTGATGTACTGCTGGAGCATTATTCAGCATGTGCAGTTGTGTACTGCTGGAGCATTATTCAGCATGTGCAGTAGTGTACTGCCCGAGTACTATTCAGCATGTGCAGTAGTGTGCCATTAGTTAATTATTTACTTAGCATTGTAATTATGCTCAAACTTGGCCTGCCCATAATACAGCCCCACCCTGTTACAGTTAGCCCCACCCATTCAATTTCTCCATGCATCCTCCCTCAAAGATACTACAGAAATGACAACCTTTTGTCATATAGTCTACGGTTTCAGCTCTCCAAGTTCTAACTTTAAGAAATATGTATTACAGACTGGTAAACAGAAGAAGTTCGAATAACCACAATTTTTCCCAAGGAAGAAATTTAACTGCTTTTGTATTCTGAGAAAGATGAAAGAGCACACCATTGATCACAGCCACTTCAAGGAGGAAGGGGGACATATCAGACTTTTAACAAGAGACAGATGGGTGACTGAAGTCATTCAATGCCATTATATGTCACAGATGCTGATGTCTCAGTGTCTCTAAATGAGGTCTAATCACATCTCTGCTCCACACCATGAAGTTTTCATCACAAGCTAAATTTAGGAAAAGGAAAGATGCATTCCTGACACAGGAATAGTACTAAATACTGCTAAAAATAAATAACAGAATAAGAAAAAAATGTATTATTGAAGGTAAATTGCAGTTGAGGGTTGGCATAATGGTTAAGGTGTTTACCTCACAGACAGAAGGTATAAGGTTTGACTCTCACCTTTGAAGGGAAATTGGCTAGGCTTAAAATAGCCCACAAGGACAGCTAGCCTAGTAATTACCTATGAACCTATGATGATGATATGTAATACGGCACTGCCGTATGACAGCACTGTAGAAAAATGAAATATTGTTTCACACGCTGCGTGTGCACAGTAATGATACAGGAGAGGAGTTCTATGTATGGACAGTAATAATAGGAGAAGTGGTATGTGAGCACAGTAATATCACTGTGGAGAACTAATGTGTATGCACAGTAATGTTAGAGGAAAGAATGTTGTATTTACACAAATGCATTAGAGGGAAGGAGTGCTGTGTCTGTCTATAGTAGTTTTAAAAGGGAGGACTGCTGTGTACACACAGCATTGCTGGGGGGAGTAATGTTGAGTGAGTGCTTTATATGCACAGTAATGTTAGAAGGAAGAACTGCTGTTAATGCACAGAACAGAAAAGCTGCCCCATTATTTATTTATGTATATATGTATTTAATTATTGCTTTCACTTTGTTGACAGTTTAGTCGCACTATGCCAGAAGGTCCCTTTTCATGTGAAAACCAATGTGATATTCATACTGACTAGAGGAAATTTGATCATGACACTGGGGATCATCCTGTTTGCTTTCTGACAAGTGCTATGGGATTTTTAACATCCACCTCATCAACAGGCAACACAGGTAGATGGAACTTTGGTTTAAAGTCTCATCCAAGGGATGGCACACTCATGAGTGCAGCACCCCCATTATGATGCACTGCAGTGTTACAATTTCAAAATGAATCCAAGCATCTGGTGCATGAAATTAACCCACAGCCTTCTCAGATTCTAGCACCAAAGGCAAGTGTGGCGCCTACTGAGCCACTGTGACTGCAGTCTTGGACTACTCAGAAATATTTTATTGTGAATTCAGGCATAGGGCAAATGTACAATGGCAGCCTACTTACATCAGAGAAATTCCAGTGCCAAGACCACAAAATCCACAGCCATGAAGTGGGTACATTCAACAAAATACAGATTTATTTATTTTTATTAATAGGGCAATTCATAGGACTGGTGCTGAAGTACACCAAAAGCTGAGGTACAAGGTAACTTTGCCCCAGTCACCTGATACTAATTCATCATGAACAAAACAAGGTTAAGATTCAGACAGGCTTGCCACAAGTGGGAACCATTAACATGCATGTTTTCCTACTAGCGGTACGCCTTTCTAATTCACAGCCCCACTGCTTCAACATGGACTGGTAGAGCTGCATGCTAGTGCAGCAACCCTGGGGTGTGGCTAATGATCTCCCCAGGAAACGTTAGTGACTTCTGATTTATGCTGCCAAATGAATCACTTGGCAGTGTAAAATTTCAACACTGAAGGAAAAAGTGAATGTTACCAAAAGATGGCAGTGGCAATTTAACTCCTATGGAAGCAGTCACAATGCTGGTAAGATCAATAAAGAGAGGGTAAAATTGTGTTAGTGCATGCACGAGTGTGTATGTGTGCCTGTAGGATCATGAATGAAGCTGCACAAATTTGTGTGTGTGTGTGTGTGTGTGTGTGTGTGTGTGTGTGTGTGTGTGTGTGTGTGCGTGCGTGCGTGTCTGTCTATATGTCTGTCTGTCTGCCTATCTACTTGGGTGGTCACACTACGGGAGTTAGAATGGAATTTAGAGATTCTAGATGTGTGTGTATATGCTGGAGAGTGTGTGCTGGTGAATGGATGAGTGTTTCTGTGATTGTGATCGAATGTGAATGGGGACTTGCTTGTTTACGGGTGAATATTTGTGTGTGTGCATGTGTGTGTCTTGCTCTCTCTCTCTCTATATATATATATATATATGAATAGATAGATATAGATATATACACACGTGTAGATGTGCCTTTGTCAAAATCATGTATGGATTGTGAGTACCACTGTCATGTCTGACAGCACTAGTGCTAGCTTGAGTAAGATTCACAGACATGCTAATGATGTGATAATGATGTAATTTTGATTGTGGCCATAGCTGTCTCTGAATCACATTTTCTCACATTTGCATAAAAAGACCTACGTGCAGTAAGTAATATTCTTAAGAAGTAAGGCTGTTTCTAAA